>NC_061107.1:1942972-1955028 GCF_015104395.2 Macrobrachium nipponense
CTGTGATATTGGTGGTGTGTTAGTCTCTATTATTGCATTGACCTCACTTAGTTTTCTGCCTTAATTTCTTGGTGTTGTAGGCTTTCATGGAGGGGATCTTTGTTCTCTCTGTGTCTGTCTTCATCCATTGTCTGATCTTTTCTACCCATTCTGTCCTGTCTGTTACTTCGTCTGTGTTTCCTCGGGTGTCGTTGTTTGATACCTCATCATCCCTGTCGTCTTCTGTGGCATCGTCTCTCAGTTCGTCTTCGTGTAATTCGTTGTTCGTGGGACATTTCCCTTTCCAGTTCTTCTCTTTCCGTTGGGGAGAGCCAGTTCTTTTTCTTTATGTTCCTTACTTGGTCTGCAGCCTCTGCTCCGTTTGGGGGGGGTGTATTCCTCTCATTCCAGATGTTGACCAACCTTCTTCTATATCCTCTCTCGTCGGGTTGCTTCTGATGTAGCATCTCCATATTTCCTTATTTTCTTCTCTCGTATATTTCTTCCTCTGGTTTGCTTCTGTAGCTCCAGTCTCTGGTTATGGTTATGTCGTTGTGGTGGTCAGTTGCTGGATGACGACCTCCAAGTACCTGACCGTCTTCCCCTTCAAGGGTGGGCTGAATACCTGGCTGCCGGACGAAGCTCCTCTGTTGCCAGAGGTTCCATTTACGTCGTTTGTCGTTTAATTCTTCATTTCTTTCCATCATTGCTGAGTTTTGCTATTTAACCATAGCTGGACCCGACCCCCCATCAGGAATAGGTACTCATTTACAACTGAGTAGGACTGAGGAAATTATGGTAAAGATTCTTTCCCAAGGAATCAACGCCGAGGAGAGCGGTCACCCATCCAACGACTGACAAGCCCCAATGTTGCTTAACCAGTCAATTGACGACCTAATTATTATTATTATTATTATTATTATTATTATTATTATTATTATTATTATTATTATTGTTGTTGTTGTTGTTGTTGTTGTTGCCTCAGTTGACTTGCTACAATTTTATCTCAGCGGGATAGAACAATAATTTTCAACACATGTTTAAAAGAAGGTGTTTCCAACCTTTGATTATTGTTATTATTATTTTTTTTCTATCACAGTCCTCCAATTCGACTGGGTGGTATTTATAGTGTGGGGTTCCGGGTTGCATCCTGCCTCCTTAGGAGTCCATCACTTTTCTCACTATGTGCGCCGTTTCTAGGATCACACTCTTCTGCATGAGTCCTGGAGCTACTTCAGCCTCTAGTTTTTCCAGACTCCTTTTCAGGGATCTTGGGATCGTGCCTAGTGTTTCTATGATTATGGGACAATTTCCACTGGCATATACCATATCCTTCTTATTTCTATTTTCAGTTCTGATAATCATCCATTTTTTTCCCTTTCTTTCGCTTCAACTCTGGTGTCCCATTGGTATTGCGACACCAATGAGTGATACTTTCGTCTTGATTTTGTCATCAACGTCACGTCTGGTTTATTTGCACGTATCACCCCTACTGTTCTAATACCATAGTCCCAGAGGATCTTTGCCTGATCGTTTTATATCACTCTTTCAGGTTGGTTTTCGTACCACTTATTACTGCAAGGTAGCTGATGTTTCTTGCACAGGCTCCAGTGGATGCTTTTGCCACTGATCATGCCTCTTTTTGTACTGGTTCTGTGCAAGTGCCGGACATTCGCTTGCAATGTGGTTTATGGTTTCCTTTTTCGTATTGCAATTCCTACTTATGGGAGAGATGTTATTTCCATCTATCGTTCTTTGAACATATCTGGTTCTTAGGGTCTGATCTTGTGCCACTGTTATCATTCCTTCAGTTTCCTTTTTAGATCTCCCCTCTGTAGCCATTGCCACGTGCCATAGACTGGCTAGTTATTTAGTCTGTCTCATGTATTGTCCGTGCATTGGTTTGTTGTGCCATTCCTCTGTCCTGTTTGTCATTCTCCTGTCTCTGTATATTTCTGGGTCTTCGTCTACTTTTAATCAGTCCTTCTTCCGTGCACCTCATGAGCCACTCGTCTTCACTGGTTTTCAGATGTTGCCCCAGTGCTCTGTTCTCGATGTTTGACGCAGTCTCTATGCTTAGTAGTCGTCTCCCTCCTTCCTTTCTTGTGCCGCTGTTATCATTCCTTCAGTTTCTTTCTTTAGCTCTCCCCTCTGTAGCCATTGCCAATTGTCATCGCTGGCTAGTTCTTTAGTCTGTCTCATGTATTGTCCGTGCATTGGTTTGTGACAGTCCTCTGTTCTGTCTGTCATTCTCCTGTCTCTGTATATTTGTGGGTCTTGCGGTCTACTTTTATTAGTCCTTCTTCCCATGCACACTCTTTAGCCACTCGTCTTCACTGGTTTTCAGATATTGCCCCATGTGCTCTTTTCTCGGTGTTGACGCAGTCCTCTATACTTAGTAGTCTCTCCCTCCTCCTCCTTTCCGTGTTATGTATAGTCTGTCCGTATTTGCTCTTGGGTGTAGTGCTTGTGTATTGTCATATGTTTCTAGTTTTTCTGGTCTATGCTACGAAGTTCTGCCTTCGTCCATTTCACTATTCCTGCGCTGTATCTGATTAGTGCACTGCCCATGTGTTTATGGCTTTTATCATATTTCCGGGGTTGAACTTAGACTTGAGTATCGCCTTGAGTCTCTGCATATATTCTTTCCTGATCGTGTCCTTCATCTCTTGTTGTTTTATATCCCCTCCTTCCATTATTCCCAGGTATTTGTATCCCGTCTCATCTATGTGTTTGGTGTTGCTCCCATCTGGTAGTTTTATCCCTTCAGTCCTTGTTACTTTGCCCTTTTGTATGTTGACTAAGGCACATTTTTCTATTATTATTATTATTATTATTATTATTATTATTATTATTATTATTATTATTATTATTATATTATTATTATTATTATTATTATTATTAAATATATTTGCATGGCACACTGACCAATTGAACTAACACCCCCCAAAAAAAAAAAACGCCGAAGTGACTGCTAGTACCCCTTTCTCTGTTCGAATGTTAGTTTGAGCCAATTATATATTTCCTTAACTGAATAAAACAGCCTTTTTGTTGCTGTTCTGAAATATTCCATCTATGTAAAAATTTACAATTTTACGAATGCGTCATATTACTGTGAATACGAGAGAGAGAGAGAGAGAGAGAGAGAGAGAGAGAGAGAGAGAGAGAGAGAGATTTGGTCTCTGTCCTTTTATTGTTTTTTATAAAGTATTTTATGAATAATAAACGTACAAAAGCATATCAATGCATCTGCATACCGCGAACACACGAATGGAAACGAGGTCACGTGCAGGAATATAAAGACTCGGAGTTCAAAGGGTTGAATTTCGTGAGAAATGCTGAAAAGAGAGAGAGAGAGAGAGAGAGAGAGAGAGAGAGAGAGAGAGAGAGAGAGAGAGAGAGAAATTGTGATCTCCTCCAACATTCTCTGCCGTGATGAAGATTTATTGATTGGCTGAACAAAGACTTTCTTAGTGGAACAGAACTCTGTAATCTGTAGTATCGGGTCCTCATCTGGATCAGCCAGATGCGTCGAAAAGAAGAAGAAGAAGAAAAGAAGAAGAAAGAAAACGAAAGAAAGAAAAGAAGAAGGACAAGGAGAAGAGGCTCTTGAGAAGAACAAAAGAATGGAAGGAGCAGATTTGTGCTTCTCTTAGACTGGTTTATCTTTCGAGGTTTTCAGCACGATTCAATGCCAATATAATAATAATAATAATAATAATAATAATAATAATAATAATAATAATAATAATATAATAATAACATGCAAGCTATGCCCGGCGCTTGCACAGATCCGATACAAAACAAAACAAAAACTGCAGGATTTTTTTTTTTTTTTTTTTTAGCATTTTATGCCATATTCTTCGCCCAGTGACACACACACACACACACACATATACACAGTCTGTGTCACCTGGCGATGGCTATGGTATGAATATTAAAAAAGAGATCAATTGCACCTTGTTTAATTCTACAATTACTGTCATTAACAATCGTCACACAGGGTGCCAGTTTGCCGCCAAAGACAAAGAGACACAGACGACTTTTATTCAAGAGATCATAGCTGAAATGGGCGTCAGGTTGGGGCAATACCTGTTGCATAATATTATACATATTTAAGACTCGCAATTCGAGCAAAAGTCTGATTTCAATATCGAGTTCCGTCCATGAATATTATTCCCCCTTCACAGTCTGCGTTAAGTTTTAAAGCCTGTTTGTTGTATTGAAACATGCAAATGGACAAGGACTGTCAAGTGTTAGTGTTAGTGTCTGGAAAAAAAATGTTTCACATTTCTAAAATCTTCGTAAGAAAATAATCATTCAATAACTGTGAAAAACATTATTATATTACATTTATTTTGTAAAGACAGGCCGGCACGAATGTTCATTAAAACCTAAAATATAAAGAGTCTAGAATTTCAGTGACATATTTGTGTTCTTCAGTGCCTCAACAATAAAACCTGCTCCCGAGTGACTTCGATACAACACCAACTATTTTCCCACAATGCTTTTGTTCATTTTCTATTGTTTTCGTGAGACTGCGTGAGCGAGTTACTGTAGGGATATGCATTGAGGGTAGGACTCTTGAATCCAAAATACATTATATGTATTTAATCTTTTCTATACATACATACACTAGTGCATGAATACGTCACTTAAGTAAATGTGAATGAGACTGGAAAAACGTCAGAGTTAATGAAATGGTTTATGATTTACCCTTCTGCCCTACCTACGAGGCCGGTTTGGTCGTTATTCCCCCACCCCATAGCCGATTACATTTCACTAAATGACTAATTTCCAGTTAACAACTACTGAAAATTGTTTTGATACATGCATAAATTGGCGCTTTTGCATGGCATATTAACGTAATAGACTCTATGACGATTCCCCTTTCAATAGCTGGAGTGGATCTGCATATCACATACGCGTGAAAATAATTTCCATTTAATCTGAAAGACATATTCCTCTTGCTGACCCCGTATTCGTTCCTTCGTGGTGATGGACTTTCCATATTGAAGGAGCATTTTTCGCTTTGCAAAAAAGGGGGAATACGTATCAAAATATGCGTGGGAGAAGCGTTCATACAGAAAATAATTACTCGCAGATACAACTAACGGTTCGGAATATACTGTCTTGAGACATTTCAAAATGTGATGTGGTTTTATCAATGCTGAAATTCTATAAACGTTCATAAATAGTATATACATATTCGGATTATGGAGCAAAATTTTATGTCTTACTACCAGAACACACTGAAGAGGAGAACATTTTTGAGTGGATTTGTATGTAGGTCCCTGGTGATGAACATAGTATATATATATATATATATATATATATATATATATTATATATATATATATATATATATATATATATATATATATATATGTGTGTGTGTGTGTGTGTGTGTGTGGTGTGTAGAGAGAGAGAGAGAGAGCAGAGAGAGAGAGAGAGAGAGAGAGAGAGAGAGAGAGAGAGGGATTGCCACAAACAACACAAAAAAAGTAGTACATACAGAACATTTTCATTCAAGATGTTATGAAGAGAAAATACCTGCGACGTAAAATATAAGTTCAAAGAAATTGCCAGTAAAAGTTATTTGAACATCGAATTCCCTCCACTGCCTCAAACATTTGTTTTCAAGAGTTGGGTCTTTGGTATTCTCAAGGGCGAAGCCCCATTTTATGTCTCTTTCCCCTTTGCTTATTGGCAAGTTATGATTTTCCTTCGCAGCCTGTTAGTTGTAATGTTATCACTTACTCGTAAACACTTGTTTCATCTCTGATAAGAATATTTAACTCTTTTTCATCGTCTGTGGTGTGAGGACTCATTCTCACTAATTGACTGACCGTTTCATGAGAAAATGTTGCGTTGTTGCTTCAGCTCAGCCTTAGCATTCCCTACTTCTAGGTTGCGGAAAGCCATTCATGTTCTGTTAAGTACATCTATCAATATACTGATTAATGCTTTCATGCTGTGATGGAAGCTCTCCTAATAATGGGTGGAAGAGTTTATGAACTTTCGAAACTCGAGGTCGATCAAGCAGTGAGCCTTTAATGATGTTAAGAAGATAATCCACGATTTCTTCATGTCTTAAGGGATTAACAGTCTCACAATTACTTTTGTGCCCTAATGGTAATATTGGCAGCGTTCGTCAAATCATGTGGCATGTTTCTAGATTTATGGTTTTCATCCTAATCGAAATTAATAAGATGATGATTGACTAACTGAATATTCGTTTCTTGATTTATTAAATGACAAAATGAATATCTGGTACTGGAACAGCGTTTCTTACGGCCCTATGAACTTTGACCCAAAAGATTGGCCCGAGAGCCTTGGGCCTACCTTCCACTTATACGATGAGAGACTCTACTTTCTTCGTCCACGTAATCATACGATATCATACTGGTCCCCTTCTGGCAATATCTGAAGCATAGGCAAAATATTTCTTTTTGAGACTCTAATCCACCCTTTTACAATGCAGAATACTACCCATTAATACACTTTTCTTTCTTTACATTTCCCTACGTTTTTATTATCCACATTCATGTTTACCCTCTGCTTACCATCAACATTTTCAAATGATCTAACCTGACTCAGCAACTTCTCTTCACTGGAACCGCATAATCTGATCATTCCACGAATCCTCGACGTCATAACTTTGCAACAATGCAGTTTTATGGCTTTTTATATCAGCTCACTAACTTGCACGTTTGATTGATATTCTCCTAAATTGCCTCGTTGCATTATTTCAACAGCGACCTTCGGAGATGAAACCCACCTTTATCAGACAATCCTACCAGAGATCAGAGAAAAAAAAAAGTCACAATAAGAGTTTCTTTTTATTTTGAATATTTGACCACTGGGTACGGTTTTCTAAAAACATGCTGTATGTTTATTAAACTACATAATTTAGAGCAAGAACCTGGCATACAGAAAGACTTGCATTTCAATGTTTAGTATTTATTTGTTATTTTAAGAATAATTGATATGCTGTATTAGTAATGCGACAGAAAATAAACGTGAAAAAAAATCATCTTGATTTTGTTCGTAAATGACTGATCTATAAAGACTTGCATTTCAGTGTTTGATATTTATTTGTTATGTAAAAAAAAAACTAAATGTTGCATTGGGAATGAGACATAGAAAATAAACGTGAAAGATAATCATCAAGATTTTGTTCGTAAATGGATTTGAACGATATAAATAAATAAATAATTGTCTAATCTACACTTTTTTTCCCAGCATTGTTCACAGACGGAAACTTAATTTCACCGAGATATTAAAATCACCAACTTGTATAATTCACTTCCTTGATTTTGTCTAAAGGCACTTTTACCCTGCTGTAACATTTCTTTTTGTGAAGAGAAACGTTAGCGGATGAAGCCATTAATTTCTTTTTTAAATTCCAGCGTCACGTGACTCGCTCATTTCTTGAAAAATTCCTAATTAGGCCTTCCTTGCCAACCTAATTAGCAGCTAATTGAACATTGAATTGAAGATAGAAATATGTAGATAGATTAAATTAAAACTTCCTTTGCAATAGGTTACGCATTTTAATGAGTTTTTTTCCCTCCGTATTTTACATACCAAGATGATCGTGGAAAGTCGTTGTCACTTTTGTTACTGAGATAATGATAAATAGATGAACTAAATTGAAATGAATGTATGAAATTTAAGGCTAAAGGACAAACACTGGGACCAATGAAGTGATTCAGCGCTGAAACGGAAATTGACAGTAAAAGTTAGAAAAGTGTAACAACTGGAAAACCTCAAGGAAGTTGCTCTATGAAATAATTGTTAGGAGAGGGTGGACAAAGAAATTTTTTACCCACTTCGCAGATCCACATTTCACACCATTTCATTAATTTCGTCGCATGTACAACGCAAAAAATTTTATATTGACAGCTTCAGCCAAATCTTGTATCCAGACTCGATATCCTTTCTTTGTTGCCAATTATACTCGTCAACGAACATTTTATTCACAGCATTCTGCAGGAAATTTTTAAAAAATGATTTGAACGCGTGATGGCACAAGGCATGAAGTATTAAAGAAGACCTATCATAACAAATTCAATTAATTTGGCGAAACATCATCGAAATGATGCATTTTAATTCAGGGGCAACAGTGTAGCAGTTGATTTGAAGATATGCCACTGATACAAAGTGTGAACACACACACACACACACACACACACACACACAAAGCAAGATTCCCAAAAATATATAATTCACAGGATTACGTCTTCATCCGTACAAGTTGATTAGTTACTTAGGACACTACATTTAAGTATCTAAGATTTCAATATCCATAACGATTAGAATTGTGCTCTAAAGACCATTGCCTAAGAAGGTTGCGTCTTTGTCTAGGGATTTTCTCTAATCTCTTTCAGCAAGGGAATGTCATTAGGATCTCCTGAACCAGAGGTCTTCCATTTCCTTCGATTGATGTTGGAATTCGTGATTTTATGGACAACTGTATTGACGCCTGAAAGCGCCATGAATTATCGCCAATAATAATCATAATAATAACTAATACTAATAATGAATAATAAAGATAAAATAATAAAATAATAATAAAATAACTAAAAAATAATAATAATAGAAATTAAAGAAAGATTAAAATAAAATACCATAAAATAGTACAGAAATTGAAATAATTTATACTAAAAATAAAATAAAAATAGTAAATATAATATTGAAAAATAGTAATAAAAATAGAAAAAAATGGAAAACTAAAAATAACAGCAATAAAAAAAATAATAAAAATAATAAAATGAATATAGAAATAAAATAAACATTAAAAATAAATTGTTCAGTTCTGCATTGAGATATTTTCATATGGTTGAGATTATCTTGATAAAAAGTGACCTAATTTTTAAATTGAATTAATTGGAATTGAACACAGAATTTAGGCCAAAAGGCCAAGCACTGAGACCTATGAGGTCGTTCAGGGCTGAGACGGAATTTTACAGTAGAAGGTTTGAAAGTGTAACAGGAGGAAAACCTCAAAGCAGTTGCACTAGGTGCAGCAATTGCTAGGAGAGGGTGGAAAGTAAGATGGAAGTGAACATGAAAGGAGGTACAATAAAATGAGCGGAAGGAGTTGCCTACAGTACACCGCATGAAGTGCACATATGGCACTACCTCCCTACGGGGAGTTTTTCAATTTCAGCTTCCAGCACTACGTCAAACTATAACTGAATATCATTTGCAAGAGAAGGAACACCAGAAGATAATGAAAGCATCACTCAGACGAATGAAAGCGTCTCTCTCTCTCTCTCTCTCTCTCTCTCTCTCTCTCTCTCTCTCTCTCTCTCTCTCTCTCGCTGAGTAAAAGACTGAAGTGCCTTTTGTAAACGTTCTAATGTTAATTTTATGAGAATAACCAACGTAAAGTGGAAATAAAGACTCTCTCTCTCTCTCTCCCTAGTTGCGACTTTGCATGATTTATTAAGCTTCTACAAGAAATTGCACGACTTACTACTTGGTTTGATGCGGTTAATGATCATTCTCATTAGCCCTTAAATAATCAAATTATGTCGATTATATGACGCTTGAGCACAATTTTCCTTTCCTTTCCTTTCCTTTCCTACCATTTACTATATAATATGTAATATCATTTATATAATATATTATATCAAACATGCGACTTCTCCACTCCATTCTTGACAAGATTAAGTGACAGGAAATCCCTCTCGGTCGATGACCTTGGCCTGTTTTCTAAGCTCTTTTTCACCAGTAAAACCAACATCAAGTATGATAAAGATTGCTTAAGAAAATACGCATTTCCTCGAAATATCAATTTTTATAACGAGGACTTTCCAGTTTCAGTTAAACACACTCGATTCAACATACTCGTACCAACGACCTGTCTATGTAAGGGCAGAGCGCTCGGGTTGCGAATAGTGCATCAACACGTGAACGAAGTATTGGAGCGAAAGGGAATTTGATCTTAGCAGATGTTGCAACAGAGAGAGAGAGAGAGAGAGAGAGAGAGAGAGAGAGAGAGAGAGAGAACGAAAATGACTCTAAATATAATTAAAAGTTGTTGGTATGTTGACTTATCAAGGTAAGGGATTTACAACACAATACGCTTCCACATATCAAGTGTCAGTCTAAAATAACAATTCTGATTTTCAGTTCTTCAACCACGGCCTGTCCATATCTCCCTTTCTAACCTTCTTTTTCCCTTTTCAAGTAGACAGTAACTTCGTCACATTCAAACGAAAACCAGACCATAAATAATGAATGGAAACTAGAACCTCACAGATAAAACACATCCCATTGTGGGAACTTCTTCACATACAAGATATGTGACACAGAATAAACTGCCACCTGAAGTTGTAAACAGCAACAGAGTGGAAGAGTTTGAAAGAAAGCTAGACAAAACCATGAGGAAACTGTGAATGATTAGTAAAACAGCTCCTAGAGATAAGTGAGCGCATGATGTCTCTTCCGATGGACTGATAAGTCTTTGAGACATCCTAATATTTGTAACTCATTGTAACTTATTCACTCATTTGCAGATGAGATTTAACAATATATATTATATATCAAATTTTTTCACCCATTTTTAATGCTATTTCAGTGAAATCTTGCGGTTTTGAAGCCAAGCACCGAGATGACGGTGTCTGAAAATGTATTTCTTCAAATTTACATATTAATCAATGGATTTCGACCTTGTTGTATTGTCAGAGTTTTGAGGTCCACACCAAGCCCCCCACTCTCTTTCACACCATTCGTACGCACATACAGTTTCAAGGCTAAGGCCAGCAACGGCATCCAACTAATACTGACCCGAGTTTCCAGGTGAATTGAACAGATTGTTGTCTGAGTCACGATTTGCACAAAGGAATCCGGGTTTAGTCATAAGCATGTGGCATCTAACTGATTTGCATGGTGTTAATCATGTAGTAATGCGTCCTAAGTAAAACCTTAGAGGTCATAATACTTACATAGACAAAGAGAAGACTCTACAACGAAGGAAACATAATCACGTGCTTTTGATGGAGTGAAAATAACATTGACCCTAAACCGAATGATTTCAAGCTCGCATAATTGTGGACAAAATATCCCTTTACATTTTTTTTAGTAATGGAAGCGAATTCCTCCTATGTAATTAAGAGCAGGCAATAATGGCCCTCCCATGGAGAGCGAAGCCAGTAATTATGCAGATCAAAAGAGAGGGAGAATCGTGTTTTGGGAGTAAATGAACGACTTCCCAATGTATGTATGCTGCTCAGTTCACAAATACCCTCATTCGAAGGCAATAAAGGTTTAGCAAATGTTTCCACTGCGTCCTTCGGTTTAGAAATTCTCACACGATAGACTAACACCTTGCAGAGAGGTGGAGGGAGAGAGTGATTTTATCTTCCTTTTATTTTGAATATCCCCCTTTTTTTTTTTTTTTTTTTTTTTAGAGAGAGAGAGAGAGAGAGAGAGAGAGAGAGAGAGAGAGAGAGAGAGAAGAAGGAGTTGGAGTCGTTTGTGCCTTGTCTTCAGATGTTATCATCGAACCAGCCAGACCATCACCTCTTGCAGAGAGGTGGAGGGAGAGAGTGATTTTATCTTTCTTTAATTTTAAATATCCAAATTTTTATTTTCTATTGTTTTTTAGAGAAAGTTGGACTCAGATTTCATGATCGAACCAGCCAGACCAACACGACTTGCAGAGAGATGGAGGGAGAAAGTGATTTTATCTTTATTTAATTCAAAAATTATCTTTTGCTGAAAGATAAAGCTGCCGTCTTCAGAAGCATATAGTACATGTCTTTGATTGTGACATTTCCTCATCCTTATGTATATATTCTAAATTACCCTTTTTACCAGTCACGATTTCTTTATTGTAATCAGAGGGATGTGAAACTATAGAAGGACCAATATCCTCTCTGGTGAGTCAGATAAATCACTTGAAAATATAGATTCTCATCGGGAGTTAGAGCCTTTATTGGCAGTCGTTTTTTATGCCTTTTTTGTATTTATTTTCACAATTGGAAATGTTTATCGTTGTGAAGCTAAAGTAAAACTAATTCGCTCCTGTAAATGAGTATTTGCTTAACGGTCTAATGAGCTCG
>NC_061107.1:1955528-1980528 GCF_015104395.2 Macrobrachium nipponense
TTGCTCAAATTAGTCAGCCCGGGCTGAATTACTTGTTACTATTGCAGTGTTTATCTGTTTCCCCAGACACAGCCTCTGGAGCTCTGTGTTAGACCTCCTCGGGAATATTTCTGGGTAAAGTCGAGTTCGTAATCGCTTTTGTTAATCATCCCGTGAAGAAGAGAGACGTAGTTGATGCAGAGAAGTATTGCTAACTTGTTCTTCTGCTAATGTGAATTTCTTATCTAGTGAGAATTTAGTTCTTAACTTAGAAATTGAAGGATACGGACATGAAGTGTTTTTTTTTTTTTTCAAACAAATGTGAAGAGAGAAAATGTTTTTAAGAAACGTTTTAGATTTGCATAAACATAATTGATGAAATAGCAAGATACACAAACGCTACTTCTAAACCTGAATATTCCAAGGTGACTTCAATGTAGCTACTTGTAATAATGCTATTATAACTAACACTATAACTAATTCTACTAGCATTACTATTTGGCTTCAGCTACTGGTCTCTTGTTCGATTGCTACTGCTATTCTAACTATTCATGACTACTAACTCGTACTATATCGGCTCTTGCTAAACCACAAATAAACTTTTGAAAAAAAATGAAAAATGTATTCATGGATGATTCACACCACGAAAATATTTTAAAGAGTAATGCGTTGCTCTCGGAACGCTGAATAAAACTGGTAAAACATTCGTTTCTTGTTTGAATAAATATGTACACTCACATGTACAGTAAAAGTCTCTTTTGATGAGAACTTTATTGAAGTAGATGTACTGTGACTGAAATAAACTTCCATTATTTTTTGGTTATTATTAGAAGCAAGTACAACTTTTGTAAAAAATTTCTACCAAACGTGTTAATGATATAGTTGTATTCCTTACAAAACTGATAAAACAAAGTGATTAATCATATTGGTTGTATTCGGTATAAAGTCGATAAAACACAGTTATTAATCATATTACTTGTATTCGATATAAAATTGCTAAAACTCAAAGACGTACAAATAATTTACCTAGGGTCACATACAAATCTAAATTTACACAAAGTCGGTGCAAACTGCAAAGCCAAGATAGTTATATTTTAATAAATGTTCACGAGGGAATGATTAATATTTGTACATGCAACTTCCCCGGCAGATATATACTTAGCTTATGTCTCTGACGTCCGACAGAAATTCGAATTTCGCGGCACACGCTGCAGGTAGGTCAGGTGATCTACCCCCCTGCCGCTGGGTGGCAGGAATAGGAACCACTCCCGTTCTAGAACCAGATTTTCTCTGTCGCGGTAGTGTCAACATATGTTGTTGCTACCTCCTGACTTGATTTTCGTTTTTCATCGCCATCGATCTTCTGGGCTGTCTTTTGCAGGGAAGTACTGGGTCTTTGGTTCGGCATACGCTTTTATTAACTTTTTAATGAATTTGGCTTCGAAAATTTCGAGAATATATGACGTGTAACTACCGAAATTTTCGGTAGACACTCACATAGTTTGCAAGAAAGGGAAATATTAATATTTATTCATTAATACGTGTAATAAGTGTTAGAATTGATTGAGGAAATATACTGACTTCCTACTTTAGGGAGTCAGTAAAGCATGTAACTAGATACGTTTCTTTTAAAAGTTTTTTGGAAACTCGTACTAACGAGCAATTAGAGCATTAACAGTACTAGTAGTGTTGCATCCTCATCACCTTCTTACTTCGCAGAAACTTCAAATTCATAATTGCAATTTGAAGACAAGGATTGTGGCTCAAAATGCGAGCTATTAAAAGGTAAGAAGTGATTACTAGTGTTCCCCATTGCAGTGGAGGGTGCGTCTGATCGGCTCTGTCTCGCTCTCAGGCCTAGACCTCTTTCAAGCTCCCAAGCCCAGGGGAGAAGGAATGTCGAAAGCCGTAAGGAGGTTTCAGAGAATCCCCACCGGTCAGGCGTCCCCTCGGCTGGTTCTGTAGAGCGTCCCAGACTGCCAAGGATAGCCATTGAAAAGGCATCCTTAAAAAAGTGCGTCTCTTCATCCTACATCCGAAAAGACGAAGAATGTATGTGTTTTGATGATCTAGCGTGTTCTCTGAAAACTAAGAGAACACTGAGCAAGAGCCAGCCAGGAACTTAGGAAGCCGCGTTCCAGCAAGCTAGCGTGAGCCACGTTCCAACAGCCAGCAGCGAGCCGCGTTCCAGAAAACAGACTAGCGCGAGCCGCGTTCCTACAACCAAACACGAGCCGCGTTCTAGCAACTGAGCGCGAGCCGCGTTCTAGAAAATTTTTCTTGGCGCAAGGCGCCTTCAAAGAGACGAAGCGCCAGCCTGGCGCAAATTGCGCCAGAAAAACAGACGGCTAGAGCAAGGAGCCTTATAGTACAGTGGCAATCAGAACGATCCTTCCATTGAACGTTTCCGGGCAAGAGGCTCTTTCTAAAAGGGGTCTAGTAGGCGCTCGGAACTATCAGGGCGCACGGGACCTTCCACGCAAGCGGAACGTTCCAGGAGCGAGTCTCCTTTCTAGAGTGCGGAACATTCCAGGCGCTAGGCGCAAGGAGCCAGGCGCCAGAATATTCCAAATCTTCTTATGAGAGAGAGGTCAGTCACGAGGCTCCTCTTTGAGTTTTTAACTTGAGCAACTTTCCCCTGGCAAAGGTGCAAGATGTCGCACAGGCGGCCGTCGCGTTTGTCAGTAGGATTCTGATACTAAGAGAAGCCATTTTTTCATTATTCAGAAGACTCCTGTGTTTGGCAGTTAGTTCCTCTCAATGCGGACACTCTCCTTCATTCATGCTCTTCCCTCGTTATGAAGAGCAAGAGCTTTGGGAGTTTTTCTTATAAGAATCTCATCGACGTTTGGGTTTTGATGGCGGATAGGAAATATCTACTTCCTTCCGTAAACCCTACAGATGAACAGGAATTCTGTCTCTTCCGCGATTTATGAGGAAATCACGAAGATTCAAAGAGTTCCTGGATTAACTTCCTTCCTTAAGGAGATATATATACTCTTGCTATCGTTCTATTAACGAAAAGAACGAAGACAGTAAAAATTTTTCCTTTCTCTATCTGCCTCGGCAGGGAAAGAAGGTAGTAGAGTATCTGCTGTATGAGAATACGATACGGCAAATCACACATACCGTAGTTACTTCTTTGCAGAGCAACTCAATTACCAGTATCCTTCCAGGAATTTCCTAGGAAGACTACGCTTAAAGGGATTGTTAAGACAACACCTACTTAGCTTCTAGATTTATCGAAGTCTTGTTTCGCTTAAATATGCATTAATAAGAACTTCCTGAAGTTCGATAATAATTTTATAAGATTCCTTTATTTAATGGAGTAGCTGGCAACTCTGGAAGAGTAAGGCCAGACGGCTAACAGAGACTGCTATCGCGGTCATGAATGGTTGGTTACATGTCTCTCTCCTGCGGGATGGAATAACTAACCGTGTCTCTCCCCTACAATCGCGGTTTTAGCCTCGGATTGAGGGGATAGTTAAGCAAACATAAATAAAATATTGTCTGCCTTTTGCTAAGAAGCTTTCAATAAGAAAGATATTACAACATTTCAATGCTGTTTACCGTAGGTAACATTATTAAAGGGTGACAGTATTATAAAGGATTCTAATACGGCAGAGCACGATATAATATAATTCTCTCATCCTTTCGAGAAACGCACACAACCTTTT
Organism: Macrobrachium nipponense; assembly: GCF_015104395.2. Taxonomy (NCBI): domain Eukaryota; kingdom Metazoa; phylum Arthropoda; class Malacostraca; order Decapoda; family Palaemonidae; genus Macrobrachium; species Macrobrachium nipponense. The sequence continues at coordinate 1,959,185 of NC_061107.1, forward strand.
TAGAATCGGATATTGCTCAAGAGAAGATGGGTGAGTCGGATGGGAAACATTCTCTTAGTGGCAGAAGTTGTTTCCCTGAATGGACTATACTACGTATATAAAAGTTTTTTCCTACTAAGAACGGAATTAACACGTGAAGGATGTCGGGTACCATAAAGGCACAGATGTTCTGGCACATAACCTTAAAAGAACTAGAAGGAAGCGCCAGCCTTGCGCAAAGCATCAGAAGCGCCAGCCTGGCGCATTTGCGCCAGAAGCGCCACCTGGCGCAAATTTGCGCCAGAGCGCCAGTCTGGCGCAAATTGCGCCAAAGCGCAGCCTGCGCGCGCCAGAAGCACCATCCAAGATATTTTCTCGTTTTAGCGAGTTATTAACCTAAGAGTCCAGTAGTGGTGGTTTGGTGTTTGCTTCTCACCTCGGTGGCCGCGGGTTCGATTCTCGGCCATTCCATTGAGGAGTGAGAGATGTGGATTTCTGGTGATAGAAGTTCACTCTCGACGTGGTTCGGAAGTCACGTAAAAACACCATACAAACAAACAAACAAACCAGTAGCCTCTCGGAGGCTCGGTAACGGCAAGATTCGTTCCTGATTTCGTTACCCATTTAATCGGAAAGGGGTCGCTTACAAGGAATGATGAAATGATTTATTTTAATCACTTAGGCCAATTCCACGACTCTCTCATATCGCAAAGAGCATCGAGAATCTCTTTTTTCGCCCCTGTTCGCGTTAACAAAAGAGAACCTATTTGGGAACAGACACGGAACGTAACGATCCTTAAGAGGTTCGATGCAAGATTTTGCATGTCCGTGAGAACCTTCTCGATCGAAGATAATAACTGTTGACGTATGTCTAACATTATTGAAAAGAGTTTTGAGAACCTGCGGAAAGTCTTCTTCATAGATCTCTTCGCAAGGTAGAAGACGAACAGGCTTCCTATAGACTGCTTCCTTTTCCTCGAACCAAGAGAGGTAGCGATATACGACATCTTTAATTTAAAGAAGGGGAATAAACTTTAGTCTTTTTTCCCCTAGTTATAAATTCTTAACAGATATTAAGATAAATGGGCGTCAAAGGAAGAGAGGATGAATGCCTCATTTTGGCCTTAGAGAGGTTGGATACACAGAAGTCACGTTCTTCTCACAGCATGTTTCGTAAGGCTTTTCCAAGAGTATCTGGATATTCTATCAGAATCTATTATAAATAGACCTGAAAAACCTCTCCACTCTGAGTCTGTCCGCATGCAGACTGACCAGAAGTGGACATGAATGAGAGGATTTTTCAAGGTAAATGACAATAGTCATGGCTAAGACATAGAATTGCTGCAGATCGTGCTAGATGGAATGAGGAAACTGTCCTCTTCCGATACCTCTGTGAACCACATAGCGAGGTTCTTTCTTCACTTTCAGAGGGAAGAATCACCTAGGTATATATCTGCTATCAAAGAACGCAGTAAAAGGCTATACTCTGTCTCTACAAGGGGAATTAGAGATAACAGAAGATTAAATCTTCGGGATCTTATACGATACCGCAATACGACAAGAGTAGGATATCATGTACTTCGAAAATGGGATCTTTTTGTGGCCACAGATTCCGTGTTCCGACAAAATGGAACTGCTCCTCATCAAACTTCTTTGAGAAAGTTTATGAAGGAATTCTTTGTTTCTCTTAGCCCTAAACGACCAAGAAGACAAGTGAATTTTTTGTGCATTGGAATCTCGCATCAGATTCAATGGAGACTCGGCAATGGGTTCTTGCCAGCATAGTATGTCTGGCAAAAGAACTAAAACCCTTTATTCCTGATGCAACGCTTTCAGATAGAAGTTTCGTTGCCCAGGCAGGGTACTTACTTTTTCATCTACAGAAGAAGAGATGGTTTAAACGTTTGCCTACAGAGTCTTCGGGGTGCGATGAGGACTCGAAATGCTTCCCAGAAGGTATTCAGAAGGATACAATAAGAGGTAGAAATCAGGGTTCCGCCCAATTTCAGCTCGGACTCTCCTTCGACTTCCAGACTCCTTCCCTTCCTTCGGGCAAGGATAGGGAAGATTCTGCAACGAGGAACCTCATCAACATGTAAGAAGAGATCTCGTTAGCAAAGGAAGTATTCACGAAGGATCCTCCTCGGAGGAAGACTCTTCTCTCTCGTATTGTTAGATATCCTGTCGTCTACTGGATGTAGCTGACTACAATCACCTCCCCTTGCCAGGGGCCAAAAGCTCAAAGGGGAAGAATTTCTTCCACCCTTCTCCAGTCTCCTGATAGACTATGTGGTTGTTCAGGACTCTCGGACAATGTAGCGCCAGCCAGGCGACAAATGCCAATACAGGCGAAAAACGCCAGAGGCAGACAGTTCCAAGGAACTCTGTCATGGTCGGATACTGAGAAGGAGCGGGCCTCCAACCTGGCGCAAATGCGCCAGAGGCCAACAAATCGGACAGATATAAGAGTGTCCGATGTGGACATCGCCAGACAGCCTAGAGACTCTTCCAAGCTCGAAGCTCCAGCAAGTGTGGAGGAGCCAAGCCAGGCGCGAGGCGCCAGCCAGGCTCTAGGAGCCAGCCAGGCGCCATCCAGGTACCAGGCTCCTTCAAGGCTAGGCTCCAGTCAGGATTGAGGATCCATCCAGGCGCAAGGCTCCTTCCAGTAAAGAGAAACCTAAAGCTCTGTCATGTAAGAGGGCTAGTCCCCATTGATATATACAGGTAAGGCTCTGCCATGTAAGAGGGCTAGTCCCCATTGATTATGATACAGGTAAGGCTTTGCCATGGTAAGTGGGTCAGCCCCCATTGGCACGATCCGAGAAGGCTCTGTCGTGTAAGCGGGCTAGCCCCCATTGACATGATCCAGAAGGTTTTGTCAGTCATAGGTCCCTACCTCGCTGAAACTCTTGAGGCATGCAGACTCATAGACAGTAATCATGAAGTCTTCTGCCAAGCTCCAGGCGCAAGGCGCCAGCCAGACGCAAGGCTCCAGCCAGGCGCGAGGCGCTAGCCAGGAGGGAGGAGCCAATCAGGCGCCAGCCAGGCGCGAGGCGCCAGGCAGGCGTGAGGCGCCATCCAGGCGCGAGGCTCCAGCCAGGCTCTAGGCGCCATTCAGGCGCGAGGCTCCAGCCAGGCGCGAGGCGCTAGACAGGCGCTAGGCGCCTGCCAGGCATGAAGCGCTAGCCAGGCTCCAGGCTTCACCCAGAAGAGATCTATTTCAAAGAATGCCCTGGCCTTCTTTGAGACAATGTGATCTCCCAAGCACTTGACAAGTGCATTGATGATTCCTTCAAACAGCTGAGAATTAAAAGCACATGAAGTGCGAGCTTTTCCGAATTCTTGTTCTTTCCTTAACAATATGTCATAAGGACATATTAGCTGTCACATACGGGAGATGCAACTCTGTGTTGACTTCCCATATCCGAAGGATGTCAAGATAACCTACGAGAGATCCTTCTCTCTTGGTTGATACGTGTCTGCGGATACATTGCTGGGATAGGGAGCCGATACTGATCCTTAACTAGTGAGTTAAATTTTATTTAACGTCGTGTTTTTTTCTTTGGGTTGTTTGAAAGGAGTTTGGGGATAACTCTTTCCAACTTAAGCACTAACCCTCGTGTTAGGATCAGGTGATCGGGATCGGTGTTGTGCTCCTTAATTATGCCACTAGGCATAGGCATATTGTCATGTAAGAGGCTCTGTCGAGTAAATGGATAAGACCCCATCGACAGACCCACAAGAATTCTTAGCCATAGGTCACATCCTCGCTGAGACTCTTGAGGCGAAGCAGATTCCTAGGCATTAGCCATGGAATCTTCCGCCTGAACAAGTAGGAACCAAGGTTTTATTTATTTATTACCTACAACGTATGTTGTTTACCTGTCTATTCAGTAAATAGTTGTCTCTTACCCACCACCAAGGGTGTCAATCAGCTAAGTATATATCTGCCGGGGAAGTTGCATGTACAAAAATGATATTGTTAGAATACAATAAAGTTTTGTACATACTTACCCGGCAGATATATACGATGAATGGCCCACCCAGCCTCCCCTTAGGAGACAGGTGGAAGAGAAAATCTGGTTCTAGAACGGGAGTGGTTCCTATTCCTGCCACCCAGCGGCAGGGGGGTAGATCACCTGACCTACCTGCAGCGTGTGCCGCGAAATTCGAATTTCTGTCGGACGTCAGAGACATAAGCTAAGTATATATCTGCCGGGTAAGTATGTACAAAACTTTATTGTATTCTAACAATATCATCTTTATGTTCAAGTTGTAAAATTTGATGAAGGTGGTGTTATACGTACAATTTACAAAGTTTCGAAGAAATTATTGTAAAGGAGTACACATGGGAAAATATTTGAGATTAGTTTTATCACGAGGCTGACGAATTCTTTTTTTTAATTTATTCATTGTCATTGAGGAAAATTATATAACCAATTGGATAAGTCCTTGTTTCCTCTACATCATAAATATTTAGTCGAGGTGAAGAACATTTTGGTGAGAATATCCAGCTCCCAAGGTCCCCACCAACCAAGGGTCATCATCAAAACGTGACGAGAAATACCTGTAAAAGAATAATCCAAACTGTTAGCCTTCCTAGCGTGTTTTATGCCCGTTTTCTTTATGGAGCTGAAAATTATTCCAGCGTCATTATCCCATCCATTCTGGAAGCAATTAGGCAAGAATCAATTTCAAACCCAGAAATTCACGCGCAATGCGGTCACCAACTCATTACATTGGAACGAGCTCATTAATCCTGCGATACGGGCCATGGAAACGAAACGGTACGAGCCACAATTATCGTAAATTCTCGCTGAAACAGAAACTGCTGTAGGTAACTCCGACCTTAAATGACTCCAGTAAAGCGCTTGGCAGTGGCAGCGAGTGTGTACGTGTGTGTGTGTCTCTTTGTCTATGCTGGAACACCGACTACCCTTTAACGGCTTTCCGCTAGGCTGCTACAATTGATGAGGGACTGGTATAAATGATTTCCAGATCCTGGAAAGCAGTGATATCAGCGGCGAGACCGATACATTGAGTTCTCTGGCCGGGTCAGAGGTACAGTAACGAGGAGGGTGGGGTGGGGGTGGGGGAGGGATTTTGGAAAGCGGAGGACGTTGCCAAGATGGCGTTTCAGAGTTTCATGTCCGGATTTTGACGTAAAAGATTATGATTGATTTTTCTCGAAAACTTGCCGAACTCCTGATTTAGGTCATTCAGTTTTATGTTATTCATAGCATTTCATTCCCTACTTTCTTTTGTATGAACGTAAACTCAAACAACGTAGAGAAAGCTTTATTAAATGAGGTACTTACGCATGTGTTTTTCAAATTACAGAAATATGGCATTTTCTGCCCAGGAGGATATTCTACCAGAAAGCGCTTCATTTGGACCTATTCAATCTCCTGTAGTCTACAAAGTTGATATCAGGTGAGAGCGAATTACTTTGTTTTATTTATTAATTATTTTTTCGAAATATGATCAAACGAAACCTATCTTAACTTGTCATGAGTAATTATATTTTGAGAGAGAGATATGAAGGACATCCTAAGTTAGGTTAGGTTAAGTTATGGCAAGTGATATGACATATCTTCATGTATGCATCAGATCGGCTGTTGTTTGCAATGTGTTTTATTTTGAGTCTCTTAATTATATTCATATTTAATTTATATTTTTTTTATCATTTCACTACAATGCAACAATGAGCTTTCATGACGTGATCTCATTCTTGAGGTACTGGACCAACATTTCAGTATCATTTTATCGAGATAAAAGGATTAAGCGAAATATTGTTGGCTTTCAAAACAGCTCATAATAGATTCATTTTGCTTCTTCAACAATGTGCAACATCAAAGTCTGCGTATGCGTTTTCTTTGCATGTCAAATTACTTTCCCGACTTTTCCCTGATCCTGTTTCGCCAAACTTCTGGCAAAATTTGTGTTATCAAATGTTTGAGCCAACTTTCTCCTATCTTGTATCTTCGCCGTTTATACGAAAATTTTTTTCCTCTCGTGAATATGATCATGGGAGAGAAAACTCCTGATAATTAGGAGACTTTTTTGTCGAGCCCTTCTTTAAAACGAGTTTAGTCTTTGTTGGCTCAGAATTAATGTTTCAGGAAACCTGTTCTCTTCAGTCATATCTGCCTCATTATAGTGTAATCCGATTGTTAATGACCTCTTATTCTGGATACGTTTTCAGCCTCGTTTAAAAAATATAACAATAAAAAGCTGCTAACGAAGGCGGTGACTTCTGCTGACAGTTTTTACTAAAGATATGTTTCTGGAAAATCAAAAATATCACGAAATTGAATCAACTTACGTATTCTATTTAATTTCAGCTCAGCCCAACAAATATATTTGTTTTTCATATTATATTTTCCTTTCAGACATTTTTAAGAGTTCTGAAAAATATTAAGAAATTGAATCAACTTATGTATTCTATTTTATTTCAGCCCAACCAAACAAACATATTACTTTTTCATATTATATTTTCATTTCAGACATTGTTAAGAGTTCTGAAAAATATTAAGAAATTGAATCAACTTATGTATTCTATTTTATTTCAGCCCAACCAACTAAATATATTACTTTTTCATATTAAATTTTCCTTTCAGAAATTTTTAAGAGTTCTGATCAATTTTTATATCTTTTTTGAAGGGAATGAATTTGCGATTCCACATGACACAAATGACCTGCTTTAGCCGAAGAGTTCAGTAAGCTGGTCATCCAAGTGAGGAGGCTGGAGATGAGTGGAGATGAGTGGAAGTTAAGCATGGGAAAGTTACCTTATCGATCTCCGCATGAATCTTATCAGTTTTCCACCGAAAGGCATTCCACAGAAGGTAAGCTGGGAGCCCTGTTATTCATCCCCTGCTATAGATTTCGTTATTTCACCGAAAAGCGTATCCTAAAACAGTTAGAAATCGAGGAGTCGAGAATTCATTCTGGCTATCAGATGTACAAATTTATGGGGACTTTTGTTGTACGTTAGGATAGGTCCTCCCTCCATTATGTGCACTGTTTAACCAGCTTGGTTTATTGTTACGACAGAAATTGTCCATGATTATAGATCTTGTGATGCCTGTCATTTCATTCATCTGGTTAAAGACCCCGCTTACGAAACAGCAGTTCATAAATACGAGGCAAACCTTAGGTTATATACTTTCGGTGAGGAATGTCTGCTTCTTATGTTCCAATGTTAGGTTTACCTCATCCGTATCAGAATTCTTTCAAACCTGCTCATGGGAATCCAGGATAAAAATTGAACTTAAAATATACTTTATTAGAGATAAATATTACATTCTTATTAATGAAGACTTAACTTTAACTAATTCAGCTTTTATTTAATAAAAGAGTGATATATGACACAATTCTTTGAATATTCATGTAGATGCCATACAGCTTTTACACAGCTGTCTCCATTCATGAAACCAATCACTGCTAGGGGTAGGGGAGGAGGGTGGTGTTATACATCCAATGGGAGGACAGGAATTTCCCGCCATGTTGGTCTATTTTTATTTTCAATCAACGAAATTTTTTTTTCTCTTTCCAGAAGCGTCATCTGTTTTGGGCCGCTCTGGGAGCAAGAACCTGTGCTAGTAAACTACTAAGTTAATTCCTGACAGCGTTAATCATTGTTTAAATCCTGATTGGTCGTTCAAGGTGCGTACTCCACGTTTTCGTTGCCATCATACACCTAGAGATATTATTTTTCTAAGTTGATAGGAACTTCGCATTGTACATTTGTTATCGGAAGAATGTTGAATTTAAAAGGATTTAAAAGTAAACAAAAGTGGTAGAATAAACTTTATCTGCTCAAAATATTATATCAATTTTCTGAAGAGTAATCAGTTAGTATTTCAAAATTTGGAAGCGCAGACGACATCTGGCAGGGTAGCAAGAGTATAGGTCATTAATCCTTTGGATGCGTTAAGAATAATGCAGTTACCCTTCTTTTTCTTAAAAGACTGTATAGTTTTCATAGGATTTAATTCACTTGTAATGTAATTAGTGGAGTATTCGTATAGACACTACACCATTTGTAGCTATTGACTGTATTGTGAGACAACAAGGCATCCACCAATCACTGTTGAGTATGGTGCAGCCAATGAAAGGTCAAGAATTTCCATGAGGGTGTTCCAGGGTTATATATCCTGCTGTTACAAGAAGTTGGGGAGGGGGCGTGGGGTGGGGGTGGTTTGCTCTTTAAGAGTAAATTAAGTTATGGGGTCATTCTCCTAAGTCCAGTTATGCGATTCATTTAGAGATGTTTATTTAATTTTCTTGTATACAGAAGGGAAATAATTATTGAATGCATTAAGCAACATAATGGAGTAAGTGACATAATTAGTAGTATAACTCAACTTACTTGAGACACTGGGTAGTAGGATGAATCATCCTGCTAATAGCTTAAGTAGTAGGATGATTCATTCTACTAACTGAACTGCCATACAGTCACAATTGTATTCTGTATTTAAATAGGAGATTAATGAATGATTTCATGTTTAAATTCCTTTCATAAAATCATAAATAAAATAAGGGGTAAGTATATATAAGTATATATCTGAATTAGGTTCAGGAATCGAATTCCCTTTAAAATAATGACTTAATCCTCAAAGACGCCATAGCTAGAAAGTTTGAAAGATGTTTCTCTTGAATTTGAGGCCATTTGAGCCGATGCACTAAATATCTGATTTCTTATTTGCATTAATTCTTAACCCTGACTTGTGAGTGGTCATGTTCCATACTATAGCTGTAACTTCATGCTCTATGCCATGCTGTTGCTATAACACGCCAACAGAAAAAGTACTTCTTGGATACTTTTATAGTGTAAATAATTTTTCCTGCGTTAACAATATATTTTGCTATGTAAATAGATTTTTACATGTTCATGCAATGTATTTCGTATTCTTTATATTTTGATTTTAAGTTTTTATATTATAAAACAATGGTAATTTAGTAAATATGTACATAAATTTTATGACTGTTTTTTTTTTTTTTACCCACATAACCTCCATTTATAAAAATATAGTTGGCAAGTAATGGATCAACCAATCACTGCTGAGGATGTTACAGCCAATCAGAGGTAAGAGATTCTCCCCATATGGCGTTCCTAGCATTTATGAACTGCAGTTCGTAAACTCTGTTTGAATGGCTTCCGAAATTAAGAGTTATTTACTTATATATTAGGTTTTTTGGGGGGTGGCATTTACCTGTAAAGGTAATAAAATAAATGATTTATAGGTAGTAAAATAATGTTTTTATATGGAATTTATTGTATAATCTATTAAACTTTTAATTTCGTTAGTATAAAACCACTCGGTAAGTGATAAAAATAGCATTTGAACTGAATTTCTGGTACTACCAAGCAGACAGGCTTGTGATTTGAATTTAGTATTCAAATTGATATTGTGCTTTGAGTAATTTTATCAATTATTTAACATTTAACTTACATTTATAGAGAAACAGCATCAAAACATATGTTTATGCTGCTATGAGATTCAGGGTCTCTGTAACACTGTTTTTTGGACTTTGCTCCTTGTCAAAGCCTCCGATATAGCTGAAAGTTGACATATATATATTTTACAACCACACACAAATTTTGTCAGCATTATCAATAACCTACACCCGATAGTTTTAATTTTTATAGAGTAAAAATGATCTAGCCGACGCCATGACCAATGATTACGAGCCAAGAGTCGAAAAACGTTCACTACGTAAGCAAGGTAAACACCTTTTGACGAAATGTTGCTCATCCATCCCATCCACCAGACAGAAACTCCATTGGATCTGAAACCCAAAAACTTTATGAATGGCGGAACGATACATAGATGTGGGTGGGGTATCTGTGCTAGCGTAGTAATACTACTGTAGCAGTAGTGCCGCAACAGTATAGCAGTAATATACATGAATTAAACGTTTAGGCCAACTGCTGGGATCCTTGAAGATCATTTAGCACTTCTTACAACTACTCAAGAAATGAGTTTTTATAGCCAAAGTTAAATTTTATAATCCAACAATGCCCATGATAGCCTTCAGGGTTTTCCTGAATTATAACGAGGCCAAAGTGGGTGGAGCCTCATGAAGTTATCATTCTGACGATAATTACAGGTGAAGGTTTAAAGACCAAAATACGGATACCGGCTATTTTTTTTCAGTAAATAGGTAAATAGCCAATAAATAAAAATTGCTTGACATTGGATATAGCAGTTATCAAATCAAGCTTGTCTACTATGTTTTTGAAAATTACCAACTATTCCCTACATCTTGTCAATCTGATTGTGACCTATAAAGTAGACTGTAATTTCTTAGGAAACCTATTTTGGGAGTTAGACTAATTATCGAAGTGTTTTTGTATTTATTAATATATTTTGTTGGTTTGTTAATTATGACAATTATCAGTGGAGAGGTTCCAGAGTTCATAAAGGTGTACTGCTTTGCTTGTATTTAAATTGGTATGTCATTGTTGCCAGAGGTATAGCCTTCGTTGCGTATAGCCAATCATCCATAGCATGCGTTACGTATAGCCAATCATCCATCGAGAAAGAGGGAAGAAATGCTGTCATAAGTTACGTAATTTCAAGCCATCTTAGCTAGAGCGTTTGAAAGTCTTTTCTCACACCTTTTGGTTGAAGCCATCTTAGATAGAGCGTTTGAAGGTCTTTTCTCGCACTATTTGGGCAAAAGTTCAACAGCAACTGCTTCGTGTTATGGTTTATTGGCGGGAAAAATACGTCCTCTCATTGGCCAGCAGCCTTACCTCTGATTGGTTGTTGTCCGTGACGTTATCTGTTGTTATGCAGAAGTTGCCATAAGATGCCAAGGGACGAAAGTTTTACAATATTTATACTGTTATTAAGTTCAGGTCTTATGTATCGTTTGGTGGGAGAATTTAGAATATATTACTTCGAATATAGGAAAAGAATAAAATGCTTAAATACGCTTTATTATCTCGTATTATTACATTCATTTAATGACAAGCAACCAGTTAGTATTTTAAGCCTTGGTTATGCAGACGACATCCTGCGTGGTATCCACTGTAAAGTGAATTATTTCCTTGCAGATTTTATAAGATTAATTATAATTTTCTAGCGTATTGTCACTATTATGTGTGAAATAATTTAGTTGCAATCTAAATTTGATTTAATTATGATTTATTTTTATGTAATTCAGCGAATATTACAAAAGAAATTTCTTTATTTTTGCCCCGGCCGTTTTCATTCATAAAACCAGTGGTAGTGAAGCAGGCATCTACCAATGGAAGGTCAGAACGAAACAGCCAATGAGAGGACAGGATTTGTTTTTTGCTATGAGGGTGTTCCTCGCCTTTATGAGCTGATGATGAAAATCCCTGCTCTTAAAATCGCGAGAGATGACTGAAACGCTCTAGCTATGAGAGCTTTAAGACTATAATCAATATTTTTAACGTTTTAACGAGGTTTAATGGAAACCATTGAAAGGGATTATGTACAGTTGTTGTTTAATCAACGTTATTTATATTTAGATTTGAACTTAAAATTATAACACTCATTAGGTTTTAGCAAAACGAGACAGTAATTGACATAAGTAGTAGGATGATTCATCCTATTAACTGCAGACATACAAACGCATTATGTATTTGGTATTTAAATGGAACAGTTATCATTGATTTATTAGTATAATTCCTTTTAAAGAAATTTTAATAAAAAAGGGTGTGATATAATCTCAGAATAGGTTTAAGGAATTCTCGTTCCTCATAAAATAAAAAGAAATAATGAGGAAATAACTATAGTATTTACACTGACATAGCGGACACAAACTCGTGTTTTGAATTTAGTATAAATGGATGATATTGTAATATGTAAAAAGTGTTATTGATTATTTGATATTTAATTTTCATTTATAGAGAAACATTATCAAAAAAAGCCGTTAGTACTGGCTTCCTGAAGCCTTTATCCATCTTAAATAGCATAAGGCCACTTCAGTTAGAGGGTTTGAAAGTAGTTTCTCACACCATTTGGGCGAAATCTCAACAGCAACGCATAAAGAGATGAACTGCTTCGTGTTATGACTTTATTGGCGTGAAAAATACGTCCTCTCATTAGCCAGCAGCCTTACCTCTGATTGGTTGTTGTTCTTTACGTCATCGTGTTATGTAGAAGTTGCCATAAGTTGCCAAGGGACGACAGTTTTACAATATTTATACTGTTATTATAGTTTTAGACCTATTGTATCGTTTGATAGGAAAATTTAGAATATATTACTTCGAATATAGGATAAGAATTAAATGTTGAAATAAGATTTATTAGCTCGAATTATTACGTTAGTATTTTAAGCCTTAATTATACAGACGACATCCTGCATTGTAGCCAGTGTAGAGTCAATTATTCCCCAGTAAATTTTAGATTTTATAAGATTAATTATATATTTTTCACATATTGTCTGTATTTTATAAGAAATGACCTAATTATACTCTAAATTTAATTTGCTTATGATTTATTGTGATGTAATTCAGCAAACATTACTATAGATTTATCTATGATTTTGCCCCAGTCATATTCATTCATAAAACCGGTAGGAGTAAAATAGGCATCCACCAATGACAGTTCAGTATGAAACAGCCAATGAGACGCTGGATTTTCCCGCCATTAGGGTGTTCCTAGCGTTTATGCACTGCTGTTTACGTAAATTCGCAAAAGACGTTTTTCAAACGCTCCAGCTATGAGGACTTTATGAATATAATCGTTATTTTTTAAGGTTTAATGGGCATTTCGTTAAGCTAATAAAAATATTAACTTTACAGTACCTGAATCAATGTTATTTCTATGTAAAATTTAATCTAATATCAAGTAATTTATTATGTATTTTTTGTTAAGTGACATACGTAGTAGGATGATTCATCCTACCCAATGCTCAGACATAGATTAAAAATTCGACTATATTATTCAATTAGATGAGCTATCAATGATTAAACAGTTCATGTCCTTTTATAGATAAGTTAATAAAGCAGTTGTAAGAGTATCTAAGTATTAGTTTAACCCTTAAACGCCGAAGCGGTAAAAAAAAAAATGTCTCCCGTATGCCGGAGATGTTTCAGAGTGAGCGCGGAAGCAGAAAAAATATTTTTAAAAAAAAATTACAGCGCGCTTAGTTTTCAAGATTAAGAGTTCATTTTTGGCTCCTTTTTTTATCATTGCCTGAAGTTTAGTATGCAACCATCAGAAATGAAAAAAGTTATCATTATCATATATAAATAATGCGATATATGATAGCGCAAAAACGAAATTTCATATATAATTGTATTCAAATCTCGCTGTGCGAAAAACGGTTAAAAGTAACAAGTTACTTTTTTTTCGTTGTAATATACACTAAATTGCGATCATTTTGGTATATAACACATTGTAAAACAATAAAAGCAACACGAGAAAATATTATCACAAAATAATGCATGAATTCGTAACGCGCGGACGTAAACAAATATTTTTTCAAAAATTCACCATAAATCTAAATATTGCCCTAGAGACTTCCAATTTCTTTCAAAATGAAGACAAATGATTGAATATTACTATACTGTAAGAATATTAGCTTTCAAATGCAGTTTTCGACCATATCTGACGAGTTAAAGTTGACCGAATGTCGAATTTTTTTTATATATATTTTTTTATATGCAATTATTTCGGAAATAAGAAAAGCTACAACTTTCAAATATTTTTCGATTTATTCTACATGAGATTGCGCACATTTTCATATATAAAACTCTATGAAATGCCTAATATGAAACGGAGCAAAAATTCCGAGAATGGGACTTACGCATTTCGGAGATTTGTGGCGGAGAATCCGCGCGCGAAGGGAAGGAAAGTTTTTTTTTTTAAATTCACCATAAATTCAAATATTGTGCTAGAGACTTCGAATTTGTTTCAAGATGAAGATAAATGACTGAATATTACTAGACTGTAAGAGTTTTATCTTACAATTGCGTTTTTTCGACCATTTCGGTAGAGTCAAATTTGACCGAACGTGGTTTTTTTTTCTATTTATCGTGATTTATATGCAAATATTTCAAAAAATGAGAAAAGCTACAACCTTCAACTATTTATTGTTGTATTATACATGAAATTGCGCACATTTTCATATATAAAACTTTATGTAACGGCTAGTTTAAAATGGTGCAAACATTACCACAATCGCACGTATGATTTTTTCGGAAGAGTTACCGCGCGGACGTAAAGAAAATGTTATTTTTTTCATAAATTCACCATAAATCGAAATATTGTGCTAGAGACTTTCAATTTTTTGCAAAACGAAGGTAAATGCTTGAATATTACTAGAATATAAGCGTTTTAGCTTACAATTGCGTTTTTCGACCATTTCGGTAGAGTCAAATTTGACCGAAGGTTGAAAATTTGTCACTTATCATTTTTTATATGAAAATATTTCAAAATTGATAAAAGCTACAATCATGGGTTGTTTTTAGTTGTATTATGCATGAAATTGCGCACTTTTTCATATATAAAACTTTATGTAACGGCTAATTTAAAATGGTGCAAACATTACCACAATCGCATGTATGATTTTTTTCGGAAGAGTTACAGCGCGGACGTAAGGAAATAGTTTTTTCATAAATTCACCATAAATCGAAATATTGTGCTAGAGACTTCCAATTAGTTGCAAAATTAAGGTAAATGATTGAATATTACTAAAATATAAGAGTTTTAGCTTACAATTGGCTTTTTCGACCATTTCGGTAGAGTCAAAGTTGACCAAAGGTTGAAATTTTGGCACTTATTGTTATTTATATGAAAATATCTCAAAACTGATAAAAGCTACAATCATGAGTATTTTTTGTTGTATTCTACATAAAAATGCGCACATTTTCATATATAATACTCTATGTAACGGCTAATTTAAAATGGTAAAATAATTATGTCAAAGTGACAAAATAATTTCCGAGATGTGTCACAGATACTTATTATAATAATAATAATAATAATAATAATAATATGCTTTATTTCGGCTCGGGGCCATATACATTGATTATACAAAATACAGACAGTAGCAAACACAATCTAGATACATGTGACATGATAAAATAGAAAAAGAAAATGAATAATCGGCACTTATCCACAAGGTAGCTGAGGTAGCATAAAAGCTAGTAATCATCATACTGGTAATAACAGTAATAATATTGGTGAGAAAAAAAAAAAAAAAATAGGCGGCAAGAAAGAAATTTCGCGGGTTGCGCACCTGCGTAACAATTGTAAACAAAACAACACCTTGATCCGTGAACTCCCAGCATCCCCCAAGGCGCGTGATTCAAGAGTTTTCGGCTGGTAGGCCTAAAAGTATTTTTCCGCGAATTTTTAAAAAAACTTTTGTATGTCGACGTAAAATACGTCCAGTCGGCACCCGAGAGACAAAAAATGTCGACGTAAAATACGTCCAATCGGCGTTTAAGGGTTAAGGCTTTCTCGATTTCCCATCAAAACAAAGAACGACTTTACTCTCGAGGCCACCATAGCTAGAGCGTCTGAAAGACGTTTCTCGTAATCCGTCTGAACCTTGATTGGTCTTTGCCAGTGGTTGCTGTTTAGCTGTGACGTCATACTGCTTAGTTGTCATCAAGCACAAACAAACAAACTTATAACCCAGATTTTTATTGAATATTAGTTTTTCATTGTTTATAGCTGTTATCAGACGACTAAAACATATTCTTAGGAATCTTAGAGAGAAATATGACAATGAAATAGGGGTTTTTATTTCCAGTGATCATATTCGTTTTACAAGGAGTTAACAGTTAGCATAACAAATCTGGGTTATGCAGACGGCGCATTCCAGTGTAACCAAAATTAAGTGAAATATTTCTTAGAACTTTCACATTTAATGGGATTAATTTTGTTTTTCTTCTTATGTCATCTATATGATTGTAAAATCAATCCAACTGTAAGTTTTTATCTAATAAAATCATGATTTATAAGTCGATATTCAGTGAAGACTAATATAGATCTTACGCTATTTTTTCCTCAGTTGTATTCATTCATAAGATCAGTGTTAGTAAAGAAGTCGTCCACTAACCACTGTTGAGGTTGATGCTGCCAATGAGAGGATAGGATTTCTCTACTAATAGGATATTCCTAGCGTTTATGGGCTGCTGTTCAATGGACCTGCTGGAATGGGCAAGAAATCGCGAGATTTTCAAGGTTTGAAGGGCACTGGCTGCCTAAAACCAACGTCGATGCTACTAAATGTGGTTCTCTCTCTCTCTCTCTCTCTCTCTCTCTCTCTCTCTCTCTCTCTCTGTTGAAAACTTCACTATTCACATGACTAAAACCTTGGTTATATATGCTTTCATTCTCGTAGAATCTCATTATTCCTGCATAGCTTTTTTGTTCATTGGCAAGAGCAGTCAATAAAAAAGAATGGAAAAAAAAAATAAAAAAAATCGTCACATGGCCGTGTCACGACAACGTGAGGTCATCACATCAGATGACTCCAAAGTAAAATGGATGATTTCTTTAAAAGTGCAAGAAAACAATTGAGAAGATCGTGAAAAATGTAATATTGTTGATACACTGGATCGATGTTTAAGCAATCAAGGACAACGATAACTATTAATTAATGGCAAAGTTTGCTCTAAAGAAGCCAAGTTAAGCCTTGATGCCTAACGCAAGGAAAAGTCTGTTTTGGTTTTTTGTTTTTTAATTGTCAAAGAGACGTGACATTAGTGTCCTTTTCTGATCACTTACATTAGATGCCTTGTTGAAATGTATTACTTTGGGCTTTGCCATGCTCTTAATTATATTATTCAGTAAAGCGAACGCGTGCCAAAATAAATAGTTTACTTATGGAAGCATAAACAGCTCTCTTGCCTTTCAATTAAGGAAGGCTGAATCCCACGGCGTACACTTGAAAGTTATTAGGAGAGTAAAAAGAGAAAATGGATTAAAATATTTTTCACGATTCACAGTCTTCATTGTTTATCAACTCTAATAATAAAAGTACAAATTTGTTGTTGTTGCTGAAGGTGAGTATTCTTATGACGTGCTCTCTCTCTCTCTCTCTCTCTCTCTCTCTCTCTCTCTCTCTCTCTCTCTCTCTTATGATTCTTATGACGTGGTATATTGTTTCTCTCTCTCTCTCTCTCTCTCTTTCCTGTCAATGACATAAAAGAAAATACATATTTGTACATATGACTATGAACAAAATATGAACTATTTTTTGTTTTTTGTTGGAATAAAAAAACTGACAAATAACTCAACATTCACAGGTCTGCGATTTTCAAAACCATAGATGCTCCACTATACATTTAATACAACAGATACACTTTTACCAGACCATGGAAGTGATAAAATAAATGAAACGTTTTCAGATATTAAACCCACAAAAATGACATTTTGGCACCATTTCCATCGCATCTGTTTTCAGTGCCATACATATTAAATATTAACTCCTGATCATTTTCTGACTTGTATGAGCAGTATATGTCGTATATTTAATTATATACAGTTCAAAGGCCTTTTACTCTAATTTTGGATATATATATATATATATATATATATATATATATATATATATATATATTATATATGATATATCTATATATATATATATATATATATATATATATATATAATGTCACTATTAATTATTCATCAGCGTGCGCATGCAGCCGTTATGAGTAACTTTATTTTCGTATTCCAATTTCATATCACAATGTAGAGACTCATTCCTCTCCTTTCTCTGTGATATATATGTTACGCATAATGTGGATAATTGCCTAATGTGAACATTAGGGAGAAAAATTGCCTAATCTCCATATTAGGCAATTTGTTTTGCACAATGTTGACAATAGGCAAATTATTTGCCTATCGTCAACATTAGGCATGATTTTCAGATTAGGCGAGGGTATTTTGCCTAATGTGAATTGAATGACGAACCACTGTAACTAGAGTGTTGTTCGAATGTTGTTCGAAACTTTGGGTCTGTCACTTAAGCCATTATCCTTTGGTCAGTGTGCTACGCTGAGGGTCACGGATGTCGATCATGGTCCAACAGATCCTAAAAATCTGTTAGTGGTCGTTCTCTGGGAACAAGATGAACTTGGATCAAAATTTACAGCAGCTGATCTATAAGTGCAATCAAACAGCCTCTGATAAAGTCTGAAGAGGTTCCTGATATCTGCCTATCGCTTAGAACAGCAACAGCAAGAACCACTGGTGGGTAAGGATATATAAAGTGCCAATGTACTACTCAATGTACATCAGGACGATGCAGCTGCCTAAGAAAAAAATTTAAATGCAACTCACGCCGTCACCCGGGCAGATCATGCAAAAATTTCTGATTCGACTCAACTGAACCCTGAGATCTATTGACTTATTTCTCTTTTACTGATATTGCATTAATTATGTTTGTGTTTATTCAAATAAATTGGAATTCTTTAAACTGTCTACATTAACCCTGTTGCATTCTCTTGTAACCTCCCGTGGGTTGTCTGCAGGATTAATTGCCATTTCTAAACTAAACCATAATATATGTTTAGATTAGGCAGTCGTATTCACATCGGGCAAAATTAAGCTGCATAATTTGAACAACAGGCATGTTTGGCCTAATGGTAACAAATTGTAAACTTTATGCAAACTGCTTGCTTAATGTACACATTAGGCAATTTTCTGCCTAATGTTCACATTAGGCAATTATCCACATTATGCGTAACATATGTTAATATATATATATATATATATATATATATATATATATATATATAATCATATATATATATACATATATATATATATATATATATATATATATATATATATATATATATATATATATATATATATATATATATATATATCACAGAGAAAGGAGAGGAATGAGTCTCTACATTGTGATGTGAAATTGGAATACGGAAATAAAGTTACTTATAACGGCTGCATGCGCACGCTGATGAATAATTAATAGTGACATATATGAACACATACTTCCGAACGCGCACATACACTCACCTACGCAGAGATAAACACGCAGACACAACTTCGATTTCAAAACAAGTCGAATAACTACACAAGGAAACGACAGACTAATCAGAGGCGGTGTCGCCATCAACCGAGTTTATGTCGCAACTTTGGCAACCCGAAATATACGGGCTGCTCTATGAGCAAGACGACCCCCCCCCCCCCCCCCCCCTCCCCCATCCCACCACCCCGGGCACCCCGCCCCACCTGGTGGCGGGAAGCCCAGCTCAGCCCTAAACAACACAATATCCCGAAATGGCTTTGCATCGCGAATGCTGGGAAGCATTGCATACGAGTCATGAAGTCAAGGGGAAGGTACGTAGATTCCTATTTTACCTAAATAGGAGTACAAAGACTTTAAACATCACATAAAGTCTCATCAGTAATACGTAAGCCATAATTTACCTGAATAGAGTACAAAGATTCTTTAAACATCATATAAAGTCTCCATCAGTAATACATAAGCCATAATTTACCTAAATAAAAGTACAAGGATTCTTTAAATATCATATAAAGTCTCTAATAGTAATAGTATAAGGCATAATTTACCTAGATAAGAGTACAAAGACTCTTTAAACATCATACGAAGTCTCCATCAGTAATACGTAAGACATAATTTACCTAAAAAAGAGTACAAAGACTCTTTAAACATCATAAGAGTCTACATCAGTCTAATGGAGACTATATTTTGAATTTAAACTTTACAGCCCTCTTAAATTTGACTATAGAATTCGTATACTTCCCTACAGCAAGGGCGTCGTATAGTTACAGAAGACTATCCATGAATTCTGTGAGTTTCACATGACAAGCTAAGTGAGATCACCACTACCTCACCAACTTCATAAAAACAAGTTGTGACACACTGTAAGCATATAGCCTTGATTTGAAAAGCGCTCAAATCGGGCACTGAATCACTCACTACCGGGGTATTTTCCATAGTTTCGTAAATATGAGGAAAACAAAAGTGCATCAAGGCACCACAGACCTCTCCCCGCGCATGTGCAGGACTCAAGGTCACTCGTTACCTGTTGATTTCGTGACGCCTCCTTCCCTGAGAATTACGTAACACCTCATCTTTTCCTGACTAGAATCAGGCTGCGTCATTTGGGCCGGATGGCTTCGTTAGTAAGTAAAAAACTTGAGAGTAGATCTGAGCAGGATAAGTTCCAGAGGGTAACTGGGAAGTAAAGAACTGGAGAGATGAGTATTAATATGGGAAGTGAAAGAATAGAGGAGGTAGAATTGAACAGGCGTTTGGGCAGTGAATGTCTCTGAGGAACTCGTACTGGCATGTATTTGGTGAACAGGTAACTGCGCAGGCACCTGATACAGGTAACTGCAATGTACCTGAAAAACTAGGGATCAAAATTGATTAAGTTATATATATATATATATATATATATATATATATATATATATATATATATATATATATATAACTTAATCAATTTTGATCCCTAGTTTTTCAGGTACATTGCAGTTACCTGTATCAGGTGCCTGCGCAGTTACCTGTTCACCAAATACATGCCAGTACGAGTTCCTCAGAGACATTCACTGCCCAAACGCCTGTTCAATTCTACCTCCTCTATTCTTATATATATATATATATGATATATATATATATATATATATATATATATATATATATATATATATATATATATATATATATATAGTATATATATATATATGAATATGTATATATATATATATATATATATATATATATATATTATATATATTATATATATATGTATATAGATATATATATATATGATATATATATATATATATATATATATATATATATATATATATATATATATATATATATATATATATATATATATATATATATATATATAAAGGCAAATGCCATGGAGGAATGTGAAACAACGGAGCGGTATGCTAGGCCGGTACTGATATTTGTGGCATTTGCCTTTATTTAATTATATATATATATATATAATATATATATATATATATATATATATATATATATATATATATATATATATATATTCATCACGTTCCATATTTTTGTAATTCAGTTATACATACATATATTATATATTGTATAGTGCAATCACAAAACTTCCACGAGATATCAGACATACAGGTTCTCCACAAAAGTGGAGAAAATGACAGATTGAGCAAGGATTGCTGCCCTATAATTGTTAGACTGATAATTAACAATCGCTTCGTAACGAAACTTACGTAACTACTTAACTATAATTATACTTCATAACATTTGATTTGTGTGTATATATGTATATTAAGAGGGCCAAAATATACAAAGTACGTACTATATTTCAGAGACTACTGTCTCTCTTTCTTCAGGTAATTCATTACCTCCCTGAAGAGAGA
>NC_061107.1:1983028-1988028 GCF_015104395.2 Macrobrachium nipponense
GAAAGAATTAAAATTTTATTCTATCCTGCAATTACCTTCGTTGCACAGGGATTGCCACAAACAACACAGTAAAAGTAGTACATAGCAGAACATTTTTATTCAAGATGTTATGCAAAGGAAATACCTGCAACGTAAAATACACGTATTCTGGGATATATAGTTCAAAGAAATTGTCAGTAAAAGTTATTTGAACATCGAATTCCCTCCACTGCCTCAAACATTTGTTTTCAAGAGTTGGGTCTTTAGCATTCTCAAGGACGAAGCCACATTTTATGTCTCTTTCCCTTTTGCTTATTGGCAAGAATATGATTTTCCTTCGCAGCCTGTTAGTTGTAATGTATCACTTACTCGTATACATCTAGTTTCATCTCTGATAATGAATATTTCCCTCTTTTATCGCCTGTGGTGTGCAGGACTCATTGTCTCACTACCTGACTTGATGTTTTCATGAGAAAATGCTGCGTTGTTGCCTCAGCTCAGCCTTAGCATTCCCTACTTCTAGGTTGCGAAAGCCATCCATGTTCTGTTAAGTACATCTATCAATATACTGATTAATGCTTCCATGCTGTGATGGAAGCTCTCCTAATAATGGGTGGAAGAGTTTATGAACTTTCGAAAATCGAGGTCGATCAAGCAGTGAGCCTTTAATGATGTTAAGAAGATAATCCACGATTTCTTCAAGTCTTAAGGGATTAACCGTCTCAAAATGACTTTCGTAAGCTATAGGCAATATTGGCAGCGTTCGTGAAAATCATGCGTCATGTTTCTTGATTTATGGTTTTCATCCTAATCGAAATTAATAAGATGATAATTGACTAACTGAATATTCGTTTCTTGATTTATTAAATGACAAAATGAATATCTAGTACTGGAACAGCGTTTCCTACGGCCCTATGAACTTTGACCCAAAAGATTGGCCCGAGAGCCTTTGGCCTACTTTCCACCTATACGATGACAGACTCTACTTTCTTCCTCCACGTAATCATACGATATCATACTGGTCTCCTTCTGGCAAAATCTGAAACATAGGTAAAATATTTCTTTTAGACTCTAATCACACCCTTTTACAATGCAGAATACTACCCATTAATTCATTTTTCTTCATTACTTTTCCCTACGTTTTTCTTATCCAAATTCATGTTTACCCTCTACTTACCATAAACATTTTCAAATTGCCTGACCTGACTCAACAACTTCTCTTCACTGGAACCGTATAATCTGATCATTCCACGAATCCTAGACGTCATAACTTTGCAACAATGCAGTTTTATGGCTTTTCATATCAGCTCACTAACTTGCACGTTTGATTGATATTCTCCTAAATTGCCTCGTTGCATTATTTCAACAGCGACCCTCGGAGATGCAACCCACCTCTCTCAGACAGTCCTACAAGAGATCAGAGAGAAAAAAAAGTCCCAGTAAGAGCTTCTTTTTACTTTGAATATTTGACCACTGCGTACGGTTTTCTAAAAACATGCTGTATGTTTATTAAACTACATAATTTAGAGCAAGTAGCTGACATACAGAAAGACTTGCATTTCAGTGTTTAGTATTTATTTGTTATTTTAAGAATAATTGATATGCTGTATTAGTAATGAGACAGAAAATAAACGTGAAAAATAATCATCTTGATTTTGTTCGTAAATGACTGATCTATAGAAAGACTTGCATTTCAGTGTTTGATATTTATTTGTTATGTAAAAAAAAAAAAAAACTAAATGTTGTATTGGGAATGAGACATAGAAAATAAACGTGAAAAATAATCATCAAGATTTTGTTCGTAAATGGATTTGAACGAACTAAATAAATGTTTATTGTTTAATCTACTCTTTTTTTTTCCCCCAGCATTGTTCACAGACGGAAACTTAATGTCACCGAGATATTAAAAACACCAACTTGTATAACTCACTTCCTTGATTTTTGTCTAAAGGCACTTTTACCCTGCAATATTTCAGAGTTTAAAGTTGAAAACTTTGCTGTAACATATCTTTTTGTGAAGAGAAACGTCAGCGGATGAAGCCATCAATTTCATTTTTAAATTCCAGAGTCACGTGACTCGCTCATTTCTTGAAAAATTCCTTATTAGGTCTTCCTTGCCAACCTAATTAGCAGCTAATTGAACATTGAATTGAAGATAGAAATATGTAGATAAATTAAATAAAACTTCCTTTGCAATAGGTTACGCATTTTAATGAGTTTTTTTCCCTCGTATTTACATCCCAAGATGATCGTGGAAAGTCGTTGGCCACTTTTGTTACTGAGATAATGATAAATAGATGAACTAAATTGAAATGAATGTATAAAATTTTAGGCTAAAGGCCAAACACTGGGACCAATGAAGTGATTCAGCGCTGAAACGGAAATTGACAGTAAAAGTTAGAAAAGTGTAACAACTGGAAAACCTCAAGGAAGTTGCTCTATGAAATAATTATTAGGAGAGGGTGGACAAAGAAATTTTTTACCCACCTCGTAGATCCACATTTCACGCCATTTCATTATTTTCGTCGCATGTACAACGCAAAAAATTTAATATAGACAGCTTCAGCCAAATTTTGTATCCAGACTCGATATCCATTCTTTATTGCCAATTATACTCGTCACCGAACATTTTATTCACAGCATTCTGCAGGAAATTTTTCAAAAATGATTTGAACGCGTGATGGCACAAGGCATGAAATATTAAAGAAGACCTATCATAACAAATTCAATTAATTTGGCGAAACATCATCGAAATGATGCATTTTAATTCAGGGGCAACTGTGTAAGAGTTGATTTGAAGATATGCCACTGATACCAAGTGTGAACACACACACACCCACACACACACAAGGCAAGATTCCCCAAAATATGTAATTCACAGGATTACTTCTTCCTCCGTACAAGTTAATTAGTTAATTAGGACACTATATTTAAGTATCTAAGATTTCAATTTCCATAACGATTAGAATTGTGTTTTAAAGACCATCGCCTGAAAGGTCTAGGGATTTTCTCTAATCTCTTTCAGCAAGGGAATGCCATTAGGATCTCCTGAGCCAGAGGTCTTCCAATTCCTTCGATTGATGTTGGAATTCGTGATTTTATGGACAGCTGTATTGACGCCTGAAAGCGCCTTGCATCATTGCCCAATAATAATAATAATAATAATAATAATAATAATAAAATAACAATAATAATAATAATAGTAATAATAATAATAATGATAATAATAATAATAATAATAATAATAATAATAATAATAATAATAATAATAATAATAATAATAATAATAATAATAATAATAATAATAATAATAATAATAGAATTAAAGAAAGATTAAAATAAAATACCAAAAAATAATACAGATAATAAAATAATTATGATAAAAATAAAATAAATTATTAATAATAATATTAAAAATGGAAATAAAAATAAAGAAAAAATGGAAAACTAAAAATAACAGTAATAAAAATAACAAAAAAATAATAAATAAATATAAAAATAAAAATAAAGATTGAAAACTTTGTTTATCTCTGCATTGAGATATTTTCATATGGTTAGGATTATCTTGATTATAAGTGAGCTAATTTTTAAATTTAACTGAATTGAATTGAACACAGAATTTAGGCCAAAGGCCAAGCACTGAGACCGTAAAAGGTTTGAAAGGTGTAAAGGGAGGGAAACCTTAAAGCAGTTGCACTATACATCAATTAATAGGTAAGGGTGAAAAGTACGATGG
Organism: Macrobrachium nipponense; assembly: GCF_015104395.2. Taxonomy (NCBI): domain Eukaryota; kingdom Metazoa; phylum Arthropoda; class Malacostraca; order Decapoda; family Palaemonidae; genus Macrobrachium; species Macrobrachium nipponense. Next base: position 1,986,744 of record NC_061107.1, read on the forward strand.
AAGTGAACATGAAAGGAGATAAAGTAAAATGAACGGAAGCCGTTAAACCTAGGGGCCGAAGGCACGATGCAAAGAACCTTACGTAATGCCTACAGTACACCGCATGAAGTGCACAGATGGGACTAACCCCCTACGGGAAATTTTTGAATTTGAGCTTCCAGCTCTGTGTCAAATAATAACTGAATATCACTTGCAGGAGAAGGATTCGGTTTAGAGAACCAATCTTTCCAGCACCAACATTCGGTTTAGAGAACCAATCTTTCCACCACCAACATTCTGTTTAGAGAACCAATCTTTCCAGGACTAACATTCGGTTTAGAGAACCAATCTTTCCAGGACTAACATTCGGTTTAGAGAACCAATCTTTCCAGCACCAACATTCGGTTTAGAGAACCAATCTTTCCAGGACTAACATTCGGTTTAGAGAACCAATCTTTCCAGGACTAACATTTGGTTTAGAGAACCAATCTTTCCAGGACTAACATTCGGTTTAGAGAACCAATCTTTCCAGCACCAACATTCGGTTTAGAGAACCAATCTTTCCAGCACCAACATTCGGTTTAGAGAACCAATCTTTCCAGCACCAACATTCGGTTTAGAGAACCAATCTTTCCAGGACTAACATTCGGTTTAGAGAACCAATCTTTCCAGCACCAACATTCGGTTTAGAGAACCAATCTTTCCAGGACTAACATTCGGTTTAGAGAACCAATCTTTCCACCACCAACATTCGGTTTAGAGAACCAATCTTTCCACCACCAACATTCGGTTTAGAGAACCAATCTTTCCAGGACTAACATTTGGTTTAGAGAACCAATCTTTCCAGGACTAACATTCGGTTTAGAGAACCAATCTTTCCAGCACCAACATTCGGTTTAGAGAACCAATCTTTCCAGCACCAACATTCGGTTTAGAGAACCAATCTTTCCAGCACCAACATTCGGTTTAGAGAACCAATCTTTCCAGCCCCAACATTCGGTTTAGAGAATCAATCTTTCCAGCACTAACATTCGGTCTAGAGAACCAATCTTTCCAGGACTAACATTCGGTTTAGAGCACCAATGTTTATCGTTGTGAAGCTAAAGTAAAAAAAAAAAACTAATTCGTTCCTGCAAATGAGTATTTGCTTAACGTTTTAATGAGCTCGTTTTCTCTTGGTGAAAAATTTTTATTTATTATCAATTCGCATTTGCTCAAAAGTACCCAACGTAATACTTACACTAATCTACTGCCTCAATGGCTTAATTCTATTGGTTTCCAATTACTCTTAAAACCTTACTCTTAC
>NC_061107.1:1993028-1995528 GCF_015104395.2 Macrobrachium nipponense
ACCGAACATTTCGGCTATGATTGGCTTACTTCGACACGATTAATGAATGCCTTCATTTTTCATCATGAATGACATTCGGGGAATAGAAAAAATTATTGAAAAGTAAAAGGTAAAGCTGACTTGACGTTTTCAGCAAAAGGTGAACTCTCCGTCAGGTTCAGAGACGTTGTTCATTACGTTATTACGTTATCTTCAAAGACTATGCAGAGAGAGAGAGAGAGAGAGAGAGAGAGAGAGAGAGAGAGAGAGAGAGGAGAGAGAGCATTACCAAAGAACTAAAAATGAACAAGAGTAGAAAGTATCACAAACCAGAAGTATAAACCGCCTGAAAATTATTTTTAGTATATTATATAATGCGTCCTCTAAATAGTCCCGTATAACAAGAAATGAATAAGATGGCTCAAAATTCCTAAAGGCATCATATTCAGTTTTTTTCGTAAATAAATGAGAACATTTGGCTTCCTAAAGCTTTTTATTGATACGGTATGTTCTCAACGTCAGCGTTCCTTCCAGATTCATGTCAACGCTTTGATTAATTCAATGAATTCCCAGCCTCAAAGGAAGCGAAACATCTATATGGAGAAGGGACTCCTTAGATCTTTGGTGAAGAGTATTCTGCTGCTCTATTTTGGATGACAGAGAGGCCATAGTAATCCTGATGCGGTTAAACGACAAAGCAAGTATGGGGTGAACAATAATGGCTTCCGCAGCATCCCAGCTAATACAATCAGGACGTGGTCGCCTCCGTTTCAAATTCAACAATGCCTCTGGTGCAATACCTAGAACAGATTTAACCCCTCCCATGGTATTAGAGGCTCGGATTTTGCATATTTTCTTTCCTCTTACACCTCTGCCCAACGCCTACGACACGGAACCATGGGATGCTTAACCCCTTTTTACCCTTCCACTCTTTTTAATATGAGACCTTTTCCTGGTAAGTAATATATCTATTTTCCGTATAATCCAACATTTTCGAAATCCGGTACAAGGCACCTTACCATTTCAGTTGCTGGTAGGTTGTTCAGAGTAAGATTCCTTTTATGCCAACATGAACCCAAAATAGTGTGGCAAAGTCTGAAAAGTTGTAGGAGGCTTGATGTTGATTCCCGGACTCTACAGCCAACGGAAAACAAAGGAAGAATCAACAATGCTTCGCCTTCCCAAGCCCAATTTCTCGACACGTACTGCATAACAAACTGCTTTCAAAGCTTCTTACCCGTGTTTATCCCGTTCACAGGAAGAAGAACTTCAATGCTTTAACTCCAAGATACGTGGAAGAGTAACCCCAAACGCCTGTGTTTGAACGTAACCTGAGCTCGTAAACATTTTCAAAACCGAAGACCAGGCCCAAATCTGGATTGCACGAACAGCCAAGTCACGACTGGTGCTCTTCGTATCGAGTTACCAGATATTGCCACATTGTTTATTTACTGATGCTGAATATTTTTCTGATCTCGCATGGTTTTTTTAAATTTATTTTTCTAATTTTGTCTGATTAAAATTCTCACACACCCTCCCTCTTTCTTCCTTATTTTTAGAAGTATTAATCAGCTTTATTTAACGTCATATTTATAATTATGAATTATAAATTCCAGCTGTTGTAAGTTTTTCGCAAGGTATAGAGAATTGCGTATTATTTTCTTTTTATTTTCTTTTTATTTTCCCAGTTCGAATATTTCCTGATTTGGTATTCAAGACAGAGAGGAATATCCTAGTTACAACTACTGTTAGTTATAAATATTTGCCTTTTATGTGCAAATGGAAGTATATTCATTTTGGTTTTCAGAGCTTAAACAGCTGCAAAAAGTTTAAGTATATGAATAGGACATTGATTCTTCTCTAGAGGTCCTCGATACGATCAAGTATGAGAACTCAACCTTTCATTTCCTCACTCGTTAACCATTTTCCTTCGCTTCGTAGCCTCTTGACGCTTTTTGCTTTCCATATACGATGCAATTAATCCTTCTAAACAAAACTTCCTCTGCAACTCCCACTCCACTTTGCTCCTTCGTTTTCATAATGGATATTTTGCTCAGCCATCCCTTCATGCTTCAAACTTTGGGGTGTGGGAATTAAACACCTTTTCTCCCATACTTTTGAAATATCAGGGAACCTCCCGTAATGGATTATTTGCGAAGGTCTCCCACGCTAGAGAGACATATAAGCTGACAGAGTTATATATATATATATATATATACATATATATATTTATATATATATATATATATATAATATATATATATATATATATATATATTGCTACGTTTATTGATCGCCTCATCTCCCCAGCAGTATTTAAGGTATCTTAGTTATAAAAGAAGCAGCCATGCCTTCTCCTAAAGCAACTGATTTTGGGAGAGAGCACGTCGTAGGAAGGCTAGGAAAGAATTTCCGGTCTGACGGAAGCTTATTGTAAGATAGGCAAGTCACGAGAGAAGCTAGGCCTCGAGATGGATTTTAGGGACATCTACAATAAGACCTATTTTCCTTCCCAATTTGC
>NC_061107.1:2000528-2003028 GCF_015104395.2 Macrobrachium nipponense
TCTCTGTGTGCCATGTATGCGTTTGCGAAAAGAACCCCGAGGGGGAACCCATTGCCACGCCGTCCTTTTGTCGATATATTTCGCCCCTATGTGAGAGGAATGGGGCTTCCTTTGTACATGCTTCCAGCATCTCTTTTAAGATTTTTTCGGGGATCGGTAATGGTGGTTTCTCAGAGCGGTATATCTTGTCCATGATGATTTTTATTGTTTCATCCACTGGTACGTTAGTAAATAAACTTTCAACGTCCAGGGATGCTATGTCTTCGTCGGGTGCGGTGTCTTGCAGTAGGTCGATGAATTCGTCGATGATTTTAGCGAGAACGTTGAGGGAATGTACGGCGTTATAATTTCGTTCAATTTCTTAGCCACTTTATACATGGGGGATGTCATTTGGGATATAATGGGCCGTAGCGGGTTTCCCTGTTTGTGAATCTTGACTGTGCCGTAGCAGTATCCGGGTGCAAAGTCTCCGATGATTTTTGGAAAGCTTACTGTTCTCTGCTCTTTGTTCGCTTTTTCTGTTAGTCTCATCATTTTCTTTTTGAGGTCATTTGTTGGGTCTTTTTTAAGTGCTGAAACTTATTATTATCACTTAGTATATTATCCATTTTGGTGTCGTATTCATCTCTATTCATTATGACGTACACTGCGGTTTTATCTCCATTGCGTATTATTATGGTTTCGTTTTCTCTCAGTTCTTTTGCTGCTTTTTTTAACTGTGGACTGACTATGCGACTAAAGTAGTTACCACGTGTTCTATTGGCCTCACCCAGTAATTCAGCGATGCACTCTTGTTTAAGTTCGATTTTGCGTTCTTCTTTCAGTCGCAGTAGTTTATCGATTAATACTTCTGTATTAATCCTCTTGGATTCAGGGTGTGGTTTTCGTATGTAATGGCAGTTCAGGCCTAGATTTAGTAACTGCTTTTGGTGTTCACTCAACTCTATTCCTGATAGGTTAATATACCCGGCTTTTTTCTCTTCGTTTCTCACTGGTCCACCGTTTAATATCAGAAGCTTTTTGCTATGCCTTGCACTGACTATTTTCGAATGCTTTTCTATTTCTCTTTCCACTTGTTGTTGCACAGCACATTGGGTCTCTGTGGTAGTAGTATTACAGAATTCACTCCACTTTGTTGCTCTTTCTTCTTGCAGTTTGGTGATCTTTTCTGCTGATTCTTCCATTCGTCGTCGGAGGGCATTTTTTTCCACCTCGTTTCCAACTCGACCGTGCCCGGCCATTATATTTAATACTTCTAGGGCACAATTTTTCACGGATACAACATTCATTGAATAGAATGGCTTTCTCACTGTTAACCAGCTTTTTTGAAATTGCTTCATATTTTCTAATTATTTTCTTTACTTCATTGTTCAGGTTACTAATGGACACATAATGGGGTTCTTCCATTTACTCCCTTTCTTGGACGTACTTGTGACCCAAAAGAACAACAAATACAATACCACCGTATACACTAAAAAGACAGACGCTGGAAGATGCTTAAATGCTAGAGGAGAATGCCCTGATGCATATAAACGATCTGTGGTAATGCATACATAAAACGTGCCATAACACACTGTTCCACGTGGAAGCGACTAACGAAGAAATCAACAGAGTTCAACAGCTGCTCACAAATAACGGATATCCAGATGACATGATCCAGCAAGTTGTCAAAAAGAGATTAGAGTCTTTCCATAACCCGACCCCGAGGAACAACACACAAGACAAAGACAAAGAAATAGTGATATACCATCAGATACCGTACAACAAACACCACGAAGATGAAAGGAAAGCCATCCTTGGTATACTGCGAAGAGGAACCACCCCCCTAGCGCCATATAACAAAATAACAGCAAGGATTTACTGCAAACCAAACCTTACGGCCTCTTTGGTAATGAAAAATAGTACGGCCCCATCGACGGAGAAAGAGGTTAAATCTGATATAGTATACAAATTTGTCTGTGCTGACGAGCAATGTCAGTCCCCCCAAAAATGCTATATCGGACACACAACCACCACACTCAAACGTCGCATGCAGGCCCACAGAAACCAAGAGCCATTCATCAGCACTTTGTGATACCCACAATAATAAAACCATCATTACAAGAACTTCTCACAAACACCAAAATAATACACAAGGAAGGCAACTACAATCGTTTATTGATATCAGAAGCAGTCAGCATCGCAATGCAACGTCCAGCCTTAACATCCAACGTGAGGCAGACCGTTCCTTGCCCTCGTGTAGGAGGCAGACCTTCAACCGCGTGGGACACAAAACCCCCACACGCGGACAGGAGCGCACACTGACTTTCAGTGAATTAAACATATATGTAATTAATATATATTTATGATAATGTGTATATAATAATTTACTTTCAACTTTTTTATATAATTTCTGTTGTTAACATATTATTTATTTGTCTTATTTTATGTTCCACTATAGTCTTTTGTAAATACTTAAAACTAGGTATCTGGCAATTGTACTACCTTTCCCTCCTCATGA
>NC_061107.1:2005528-2043028 GCF_015104395.2 Macrobrachium nipponense
ATTAAAACTGAGAGGAACTATTTTCGAAATTGCGACGCCACAAAAAATAAATAAATAAAATAAAAGACATAAAAACGGCAAGGCTGAAGGTTGGAGTGGAATTTCAAATCACCGGGAGTGATTCGGAGCGAAAAATGAAAGGATAAGCTTATGGAAACCACTCCAGTCGAAAGGGTTCGTCTATCATACACTTTTCCCATGACAGTCGATGTGGAAAGGTCGAAATGTTCTTTTAAAAATATAGATAATGGAGAGGAATAAAAATTGCTCTTACTTCTGTTATAACCAGACCGAAAATACAATGAAGAAGAAGAAGAAGAAGAAGAAGAAGAAGAAGAAGAAGAAGAAGAAGAAGAAGAAGAAGAAACATTATTGAAATCTGCTGGAGAGAGAGAGAGAGAGAGAGAGAGAAAAAAAAAAGTTGCCAAACTGTTTGATTGCCAGATGAAGACGTAGGAAATAAGGTATTACCGGCCTGGCTGACTTTGGGACCCTAGCTGAGAAGTCAGAGGGAAATAGAACCGTGGTTCCTCTTTATGAGAGGGATATATATATATATATATATATATATATATATAATATATATATATATATATATATATATATATATATATATATATATATATATATGTTAATGGGGGGATTCCCCCCATTATTCACAAGGTAAGCGTGAGACACGAGCGGAAGGCAAACCCACACACAGCATTACTCACACAGCCTCTCTCTCTCTCTCTCTCTCTCCACCTCTTTCTCTCCATTCTAACAGGTAATGAAAATGAGAGAGTTGCGTCATAACATTAACGTTTATTAACAACGAATAAATAAATCAATCAATCAAGTAATCCAGTCTTACAGACTAACTCAAAAAACCCCGAAACAGTACATTGTCTAGTCACCAAAAAAAGTCTACACCCCTCTGGGAATTCTTTGTCCCTCTGCTCCAGAACCGTCTGTTTCAAAGATACAGAACACATCCCGGTAAGTACACACACAAGTTTAATAGACAGAGGTTAAATATTGGATATCATCACAAAAATGTCAAACAGATAATAAGCCACTCTTTGGCTAAAGTAACTCAACACTCACCCAAACAGCCGGACACTTAAACACTGTTAATAAAAAACTCCTGGCGAATGCCACGGCATCTTGCCTGTGACTTGAAGACCCTCTGTCAAAATCCTCTCATAGGCTTGGATATGACACTCTTAAAGGGAAGAGGCACACACGCACATATGAACACATAGTCCGTTAGCGCCTCGCGGTTCTAGCTGCATCCAGTTTCACAAAGGCACTTTGAGAAGAGTTCATAAACTGTCGTGCATTGACTTGTTGAACTAAGCATTTTTATCTCACGCCATCCCCAGAAACTCATTGTCAGCTACTCTCAGGTCGTTACCTCTGCACTGTTCTCCACATTCCATAGGTCACAGAAAACACACGGACAATATATTATTAATCAAAAACACTAGGCCTTACAGATGCTCGGCCACCCTATATGCTAGCCCCCGCCTAGCAAAATTGCTTATAACACAAAACACTGGCCGGCTTAAAATAAAATACAAGTAAAAACTGCACGTCTCTGGCATTATAAAATAAAGTCTTATCACGCTTCATCTCCCAATAACACAAGACGCATTTTCTCTCATATTTTCTGCATTTCTTGAATATCCCTCTGTGCTTGTCTGCAAGTAGCTGCACCTGTAGCAAACTGTAGCAGCTGTAGGAAGACGGAATGCCTCCCTCATTGTAGAAGACTTCTCACGGCTTCTGCAGATCCCCAAAAGACACGCTGTAGAATTCTCTTGAACACCCACGTGGAAACTCTTGTAATCACCAAAAACGGCAGCATCCTCACGGCTGGTGGACGTCTTGCTGGCGTCGGGAAACGACTTTTTTTTTTTTGTGTGTGTTAGTATGTCAGTCAAGTCTTTGGTCAATCTAAGAAAATTAACCCAGACATACTACTTCTATCAAACAATGATCTCAAAAGGTCAGAAATACCAACTGAACGTCTCCCAATTAACTCCCTAAATATGACTACCAAATCATAAGTCATTATCGCAACTCTCAAAGAAAAAGAAACATCAAGTTCTCCAACTCAATTCTCCAAACTCTCACATCAGCACACACACACAACTCAGAAATCACAGCAACTCCACGGAATTCTGTACTCACATTTCAAACTCGAATGTGCTCACAAAAAAAAGAAAAAAGAAAAAATCGTAATGAACTCAAAGAAGAAAAAAAAAAAAAAAAGAATCTCGTAACACACCCAGACCCAAAAATGTTCTCTCAAGCTCTGATACTTGAACAACCCACAAAATCAGTAAAAATCTCCAACTTTTAACAGCAAAAACCCCTTTACTGCTCAATAATTAATTACAATGAGACTTAATGTCAAACTCCCTTTTACGTAAGTAACAACCCTCGACAAATTACATCTCCCGGTAAAATCAAATCTCCCGTCCAAAAAAGAAATGCTACTTAAGCTCAATCCCCAAATTATATCTCTCAAGGAAAAGGAAGAAAAATAACAAAATAAAAGGATAATCACAAGAAGATTTCCCCAATCACAAAATACATAATACATGTAGAATATGCATAACTCCCGCGTTTTTCCCAAGAAATGCTCCATGTAAAGTTATGGAATTTGCCAGAAAGCAAACTCTCACCCATGCGCTTTCGTGAAATGCTATTGTCAACATTTCCAGATATTGCGAAAATTCTGATCTATCATCATCAGAGGAAAAAAGTCAGCACACGGCTCATCATATCGCTTGTCAGCAGAAAAATCGCCTGCGGACGTATGCTCTAACATCAGCATAAGAATTGTCTAGTCAGACACATAAGTTTGGAAACTCATGATTCTCTAGAAAAAAAGGTCTAACCGACACATTTCACAGAATTAACTCCAGGATATGACTAATGTGTTCAAAAATTTGTCTCGAAGACTTATTCTCTCAACATGACTTTGCCCCAAATTATATTTCTCCAAGAATAACACACTTGTGAACATAACAAATGCACACATCTCCATAGGACTCGTAATGTAGTAATGACACTAGCCTCTAAATAGTCACGAAACCAAAAAAGAGAACCACAGAAATCTTCTCTTGTCTCGAAAAAAACTCCCATAACCACAAAAAAAAAGGTCACCCGCCAAAGATTAATTCCAACTCCATTATGAGATACCATATTAATAATAACACCACTCCGGTTATAAAAATATTTCCTCCATTTGGTTAATAACCAACCCCCTTATATTTCTCTCTTATTTCTCCAATATCCATAAATAAAAAAAAACACCACTCCAGGAATAGAGAATAATCACCTCTATTTCGGCAAATACAAAATATTTACCTCTATTTCCCCAATAACTCCATGTGGAACAAAACAAGGCTCCAAAAAATATATCTCTAAAAAAATGTGCACTCAAGGCAACTAACTCACACACTCACAAATATTGCCCCATAATCTCCAAATATGTGTCTCCATTTGCAACAAAGATGGCTGCAAAATAATTGAACTAAACATAGCTCTCATCACATTATTGGCAAATATCAACAATGGCCAAAAATATATCTCCCATATATTATATCTCAAATATAACTCCAAAATAATATATACCTCCAATTATAACTCCAAATATATCTCAATTATAACTCCAATTCTCCAGAGAATAACTCAATGTTATAGTCAAAAACTATAAAAACTCTCTCCATTTAGCATAATTGCTAAGAAAGGGCAAAAACTCGGCAAATAAAAACTGTCTAGAAGATTCTAGAAAAAATCACTAATGTGCCACAACTCATTATAACAGAACTCCCAACTCACAGTGTCTTAGCCAAGACTTCTCAATATGTACTACGACATAAGTCACTAGAAAACTTAACCAAGTTTCCTATCTCTCACAAAGTTGTCACAAATACAACAAATGTATTGTGCAAGAAAACTCACTATTTCTGGAACACAAATATCCAGAGAAAAAATGTAGTGCCATTACGTATGCATTCAAACGTGCAAGAAATTCTCCCATATATTTCTCTATAGCATCAAATAGCTGAAACACAAACACGTTCCCGAACAATGACTCTAAGTCACGAACTGAGACATTAAAAAATATTCACACCAACTGGAGAGAAAAAATAAATTCAAATTCACCCTTGGTAAAAAAACTTGTGTCAGCGATGGCTAACTTCCAAAAAAGGAGAAAAGAAAAATCAACGGCCTTGTTCACTATCTCCCGTAACTCACCAGATGTCAAGCAATTATCTGCTGAACTCATAAAAAAAAAGAGGAAAACAAAAGAATTAATGTGTTGTTAGTTCCTCCCAGATTCAAAAAAGATTTCACCTCCCTTGATAGCATTAAAACGCCCACGTATTAGTTTAGAAAAAATCAGTATCAGAAATATCATTATCACAAAATCACCAAAAAAAATTGCTATCATCAAAATCATCAGTATCAGTACAAAAAATATCACCAATGTTAATGCTTGTCCATTCTCCAAAAATTCAGCAAAAGTTCAGCAAGATTCAACACAATTCACCAAGATTCAGTCAGATTCATCAAGATTCAGCAAAACTCATCCCCGTGAATCTCTGAAATATTCTCCAAAGTTACAAAAACTAACCAATTAATTAACACAAGACTTCTCCCATTAACTCATTGTAATAATTATCCATGAATAATTATCTGTAATAATTATAGAATAATCTCCCATGAAATATCTCAAATCTCTCGCAAAACAAGTCTCCCGTAATGGTAATTATACCTAAGCAACCCTCCCGTGACACATCTCAAGTATAATAATTATTAATAATAACAATAATAATAACTCTCCATAGCAACAATTCTCTTGCAAAAATCTCAAGTAAGGGTGAATTCAAATAGCATACACTAGTATTGCTGAATCTTATGGTATACCACCATTTCCACACCCACACAATCAACACCATTTATGGCACCGGGCATTACCATTTGGCACTTCAAAGTAATCTCTCCAACACAATAAAAAAAAATAATCTGTGTATCCCCATTATATTTGTGTCTTCCAAGGCACAAGTAAAACATATAACACATCCTGTGCATGTTAACTACTTTTCCCCACATTTTCAGAAAAGAAAAATCTCTTTTTATTTCCTTTTCTCTTCCTCCAAGAGAGAGAAAAAAAATCTCTTTTCTAAAAAAAAAGACTCTACGGGCATTTCACTTCATCAACTAATCAATCAGCTGATATCTTAGCATCCAATGTCAAGGGCAAACCCATACCCCAACACAAAGAAAAAAAAGGAGTTCACCCCCAATGAGAAAAAAAAGGTTTCTCCCCCCCTGAGAACAACTCCTCAGTCAAGCGACAGAACAGCCAGAGGCATACACAGTAGTATCCCCATCTCCCCTTAAACAGTGTCTGAGGACCCCTTCCCAAGATATACACTAGTGCCCTCCCCTGCACTATCTCTCGAGGGAGGCCAGTAGTACCCTCCATGCAACTATCCCCCCGAGGGATGCCAGTTCCCTCGCAATGCAACGCGCCTCTCTGCAGAAATGTGCTGAGCCCGTAAAATTGTGGCCGCTGTGTCTCTAAGCCAGATATGCTTATCTAAGCACAGTTCACATGCAAAAAACACATCTCTATACACTCTTATGTGTTTAAAACAAAGACGAATACATCTATTATAAACACGTGCAAATAAAGAAAACACGTCACTATGGGGCAAAGACAAGAAAAATTGTTGACCTCTTGAACCAATCCCATAACCCTGAAATATTTAAACAAAAACCCTCTCCCTTCAAAACAATAGCTTTAACACTCACCACTCCATAATGGGAACAAAAGGAACTCGAAATTCTCGTAAAACACGTAAATCTCGTCGGCATAATACAAACGCGATCGGCGAGATGACACCTAGCAACCCTCACTCACAAACCAAACTGAGTTACTTGTCTCACGGCTCACGCCCTGAAGAATCTCGGTACGAGCAAATTTGATGACCCTAATAGAAATTTCTTTCCTCATCCCCCCATCCCACGGATGGATATTCCTCTACCCCCTTTTCACTTAGCAACCGAGATCTAACAATTTAACAATTTTCCACAATCCCACAAAGCTTTGTCGTTCGAAAACTATCGCTAAGCCACAACCCCTTTTATCTTCTAACTGGCCACCCATCTCTACATTGGCGTTCCTAGGCATAAAGAAAAGAAAGAAAACTTTTATACCCCCTCTTAACCGCCTGCCCCCACTGTTAATGGGGGGATTCCCCTGATTCCCCCCCCCCCCCCCCCCGTTATTCACAAGGTAAGCGTGAGACACGAGCGGAAGGCAAACCCACACAGCATTACTCACACAGCCTCTCTCTCTCTCTCTCTCCTCTCTCTCTCGGCAATCCCTCTCTCTCTCTCTCTCTCTCTCTCCACCTCTTTCTCTCCATTCTAACAGGTAATGAAAATGAGAGAGTTGCGTCATAACATTAACGTTTATTAACAACGAATAAATAAATCAATCAATCAAGTAATCCAGTCTTACAGACTAACTCAAAAAACCCCGAAACAGTACTTTGTCTAGTCACCAAAAAAAGTCTACACCCCTCTGGGAATTCTTTGTCCCTCTGCTCCAGAACCGTCTGTTTCAAAGATACAGAACACATCCCGGTAAGTACACACACAAGTTTAATAGACAGAGGTTAAATATTGGATATCATCACAAAAATGTCAAACAGATAATAGCCACTCTTTGGCTAAAAAGTAATCAACACTCACCCAAACAGCCGGACACTTAAACACTATTAATAAAAAACTCCCGGCGAATGCCACGGCATCTTGCCTGTGACTTGAAGACCCTCTGTCAAAATCCTCCCATAGGCTTGAGTATGACACTCTTAAAGGGAAGAGGCACACACGCACATACGAATACACAGTTCGTTAGCACCTCGCGGTTCTAGCTGCATCCAGTTTCACGAAGGCACTTTGAGAAGAGTTCATAAACTGTCGTGCATTGACTTGTTGAACTAAGCATTTTTATCTCCACGCCATCCCCAGAAACTCATTGTCAGCTACTCTCAGGTCGTTACCTCTGCACTGTTCTCCACATTCCATAGGTCACGAGAAACACACGGACAATATATTATTAATCAAAAACCCTAGGCCTTACATATATACATATATTATATATATTAATAATACTATATAACTTATATATATATATATATAATATATATATATAGTATATATATATATATATATATATGTGTGTGTGTGTGTGTGTGTGTGTGTGTGTGTGTGTGTGTGTGTGTGTGTATACGCTGACATTAATGATCGTATTTATTTATTCCAGTTCGTGTTCTCTTTAATATAATGGTTGCACTGAGTTTATTATCTGAATTCATAAAAAAATTTGAGAAAGATCGTACCAAGAATATTTCTTTCTAATTGTTCTCTGTTCCTTACTCAAATGACTTTCCATTTTTATTTCATGATTCTTTTCTCTTCATGTTTTCTTTCGTAACGTAATTTCTTGCTGACCTAAGAATTAATTTGGTTATTTTACACCCAGATTGCTGTAGGTCTCAGAATTTTTTCTCAGGCAAATAGGTAAAAATCAATTTGGTTATCTTACACCCAAATTGCAGTAGGTATCAGAATTTTTTTTCAGGCAAATATGTAAAAATTAATTTGGTTATCTTACACCCAAATTGCTGTAGGTATCAGAATTTTTTTCCCGGCAAATATGTAAAAATTAATTTGGTTATCTTACACCCAAATTGCTATAGGTATCAGAATTTTTTTCCTGGCAAATATGTAAAAATGAATTTGGTTATCTTACACATAAATTGCTGTAGGTATCAGAATTTTTTTCCTGGCAAATATGTAAAAATTAATTTGGTTATCTTACACCCAAATTGCTGTAGGTATCAGAATTTTTCCTCAAGCATATATGTAACAGCAGTTCGAGAAATGAGGAATAAATGTGTTACATGAATTGTCTCTACCATTACCCAGACTGGTCTTGAGAAACGAAGTGAAAATGATTAAAGAAATTAAATGTCCGGAGCTGAAGAGACGTAATTAAATATACCCAACTGTTATCAGACCTCTTAATTAATTAGGTATCTTCACCCAGATCTATAACCAGGGACCAGGAACCAGGGATCAGGGACTAGAGACTATGGGTCAGGGATCAGGGACCATAGATCGGGGACCATAGATCGGGGACCAGGGACCAAGGACCAGTGACAAGGGATCAGGAACCAAGGACCAGGGATCAAGAACTAGGGACTTGGGGAAAGGGATCAAGAACCATGGATTAGAGACCAGTGCCAAGGGACCAGGGACCCGGGACCAGTTACCAAGGGCCAGGGACCAGGGGCAAGGGACCAAGAACCAGGGATCAGGAACCAGGTGCCATGGACTAGGGACCAAAGACCAAGGACCACGGACCAGGGGAAAGGATCAGGAACCAGGGATCAGGGACGAAGGACCAGGGACCCGGGGAAAAGGATCAGGAACAAGAGACCAGGGACCAGGGATAAGAGACGAAGGACCAAGGACCAGTGGCAAGGGATCAGGAACCAGGGATCAGGGACTAGAGACCATTGGCCAGGGACCAAGGACCAGGGACCACAGACCAGGGACTAGGGACCAAGGACCAGTGTCAAGGGATCAGGAACCATGAATGAGAGACCAGGGTCAAGGGACCATGTGCCAGGGACCATGGGCCAGGGACCAAGGACCAGTGATCAGGTGCCAGGGGCCGGAAACTATGGACCTGGGACAAAGGACCAGTGACCATGGGCCAGGGGCCAAAGACCAGGGATCAGGGACCAGGTACCCAGGTTCAGGGACTAGGACCAGAGACCAGGGACCAGGAGGAAAGGACAAGGGACCAAGAACCAGGGACCATGGGCTAGGGACCAAAGACCAGGGATCAGGGACCAAGGACCAAGGACCAGGAACCGGGGGGAAAGGATCAGGAACAGGAACCAGGGACCAGGGATCAGGGACAGGGGCAAGGGATCAGAGCTGTTATCAGGCATCTTAATTATAGATTTTTACACTAACTTTGGGACTTTCTTAATCGGTCGTTTCATAAGGCCTAAAGGGGGTTGGGGGTTGTGGGGAGGGGGGTTAGGGGTGGGGGAGGGGTGGTAGGGGGTTTTGTAAGATTTCCAATTAAGACTGAATAATGGTTGGGCTTCCATTTCCCAACTCAGGCCTTTCTAAGTGAAAGATTGCAGAATTCTTTTTTGGGTGATTTACATTTGATCAAATTTATCTTAAGGTATTCATTTGCACCTCGATTTTGTCCAAGATTCTGTAAAAAAAAAAATTCCGTCTGTAAGTTATTTACATACTGAGTTTTTTGCTTTTGCTTACGAGCAAAAAAAATCTGATTTAACCAAGAACCGCTGCTGTCAGATTATGCAAACGGTTTCAGGAGTACCTCGAGGAGGACTGATTCATATTCTAAAATTCACCAGGTGACACTCAGGTGACACCCGTTCATCAGCCAATACAAAACATTTGATTTAAAATGCTGAACAGGCTGAAGGCCAAGACCTCTTCTTCTTCTTCTTCTTTTCTTAGTCCCGAGACCAAGGGCTATCATATTTTTTGTCATGTCACTTCACACGTTCATTGGCATATTTTATATGCGTAAAGGATCATCAGCAATCACAAGTATTTTGGCAAGATCCAAAACATTCCTCATTATGTTTCTCGTCGTCGGCCAGAAAGATAAAGAAGGAAGATTAAGGGTATTGATCTGAATATTAATTTTGCACTCTCCAGCACAATTTTAGTGACGTTCCTTCTCAAAATTGTCGCTACGACTGGAAAATAATAGAATTCTATTCACATATCTGCCTCTGCTTTTCAGCCTCTTCTAAGACTACTCCAAGTACATCCCACTTTGAAGACAAAAGTCAGTTTTCGGAGCCGAAAGCACTAGGCCTTTACCTATGAAGTACTTTACCTTTGAAGTACTTGGTAATGATTCCAAAGTGATGGGAAGATCTCATATTCACACTAGATACACTGCATATTCTCACTTGAAACAGTAATGCCTCTTTTTTTCCATATTTACATACTTTTGCTCCAAGGGATTACATACGTTTACGAGGCCCTGATGTGCAACACATTTAACATCTATCTGTTCCTTGTCTTATATTTCATCTGAAATTCTTTTTTTTTTTTTTTTTGCCGTTAAAGATATGTTTGCTCTTTATAAAAAAAATACTTCTTTTTATCGTAAAGTTAAGAATTTATTAAAAAAAAAAACTACATCAAAAGGCTCAATATATTGACTATTGCGATGACCTATCACACTTCACTTTGGTAGAATCAGAGGGAAAAAAGGCTCTATTGGGAGATTTTATCTCCTTTTTGTAGACGACAAAAGGCAGTCAATTCAAAATTAAAAATGGGATTTGATCACATGTCATATATTTTAAGAGGTAATTTGTTTTCTTATAAAGATTTTAGATAAATAACGAGTTATTCGAATTTAGATTTCAAGTCTGGAGATAAATCTGATGCAAAATATTACAGATTAAGCAGCAGCCAGCTGGACTCAAGCAGGTCTCTCTCTCTCTCTCTCTCTCTCTCTCTCTCTCTCTCTCTCTCTCTCTCTGCACACAAACAGGGACAAGGAGTAAGGGACCACGGGTCAGAAAACAGGGACCAGTGGCGAAGGACATGGGATCAGGAACCAGGAAAAAAGTACAAGGGACCAGGGACCAACGACCAGGGACAAGGTTCCAGGGATATATGATCAGGGGCTAGGGACCAAGGACAAGGGACCAGGCATCAGGGACCAGGGACCAAGAACCAGTGACCAAGGACATGGGACCAGGAACCAGTGAAATAGGACAAAGGACCAGGTGCCAAGGACCAACGACCAGGGACAAGGTACCAGGGATATACGATCAGGAGCTAAGGACCAGGGAACAGGGACTAGGGATCAGGGACAAAATACCAGGGATATATGATCAGGGACAAGGAACCAGGGACCAGGAATCAGGGACCAAGGACAAGGGATCGGGAGACAGAGACTAGGGATTAGTGACCAGGGACAAGGGACCAAGGACAAGGGACCAGGGATAAGCATCAAAGACCGGGGACCAGAAACCAAAAATAAGGGACCAGGGACCATGGATCAGCGATCAAGGGCCAGGGACAAGGGTTCATTGATAACCGACCAGGGACCAGGTACCAAGGACAACGAAGCTCAAATAACACCATTTGTTGAGTCCCTCTGAATCCTCCTTACATGAGCCACTATACACGTGTAATTTGATGTAAATAAACATGTGCTTGTATAGTATACCTATACACGATTACAAGTACATGCTCACTTACACACTTCTTAATAGCTGGTAATTCAGATATTCTTGTCACGAATGCCTGTAATAATTAGTGATCATAACAAGAGAAAGCCATAAGAGTTCAGTAAATGCCTGAACAAATAAAAGAAAAAAATAACTGCATATTCAACTTTTCCGCATGACTGCCCACAGAGAGAGAGAGAGAGAGAGAGAGAGAGAGAGAGAGAGAGAGAGAGTCCTTTATATCGTTTGAAAATCTCATCAAATTACGTAAATCTCACGGGTGGTTATAATCTTTCAGACCTTAATTTTTGCACGAAAGATTTATACACGAAACATATTATGAAGACCATACAAGACACCAAACGGAATGAGCTATCTATTAGATTAAACACTTTTTTTGGCAGGTTATCAAAAGAATGAATGCAAAATAATATCTACATGCAAAGCGACAGAGTGTTTTGCGTTCATCCAGATGACATATATGATAAAAATAATTATGATGTGTAAGTTGGGGTTCGACACAGGAGAACGTAAAGAAAAATTAATATAATTCACAGAAGTCTTTTTTTTTTTTTTAATCGCCATCTGCCTTCGAAGTTCAAAACGAATATTTTGCTTTTTTCAAGTTTTGTAAAATGAGTTAAGTAGTGGATCTTATCTTCTCACTTGAGTCTTCGACGATACACTAGTTTAAGTATGAATTTTTTTAATGATTAATGTGTTCGGATGGCAACAAATTTATAAATACCTACTGCATATACATATGTGTACAGTATATATATATAATATACTATATAATATATTAGATATATATATATTATAGATATATAGATAATAGATATAGAAGATTATAATAAATATTATCTCATAATAGATATAGAAGATGAGATATAATAGATAGGATAATAGAGATATATAATAGACTATATAGATATAAATAATAGAGAGATTAAATATATGATAGATAGATATATACTATTTACCGCTAGACTAGATGATGAGCAGCTATAGATTTTGATATATAGATATGGATATATAAATATAATAATAGATAATATATAGTATAGTGATAGAATGACTATAATATAGATATGATATATTAATTAAGTAAAAAGATATTATATATATAATAATAATTATAGTATATATTTATTATTATAATATATATGTAGATAATAGTATATATATATGATTTATATATATATATATTTAAGTATATATATATATATTATATATATCATAATATATATACATATATGTACAATAGATACATACATGCATACATACACACACACACACACACACACATATATATACTATATATATATACTATATATATATATATATATATATATATATATATATATATATATATATATATATATATATATGAACTGTACATATATGCATATGCATTAGGTATTTATAAATTTGTTTATGTATATATACATACGTACACACACACACACACACACACACACACACACACACATATTATATATATATAAATAATATATATATATATATATATATATATATATATATATATATATATATATATATATATACCTATTATGATTATATACTGTACATATATGCATATGCAGTAGGCATCCATAAATTTGTTGTCATCTGAACACATTAAACATTGAAAACTTCATACTTGAACTGCTGTATCGTCGAAGTCAGGGAAATCGTTAATAACAGCTGTTCATGATGCAATAATAATAGAAGGCCAAAGTGAAAATGTTGAAAGATCATATACAGAAAAAGATGAAAAAACGCAAAAACGAGTCTTCATGGCGGTTCTGGAAAGATATAAAGAATAGTTAGAGCGATAGTTGAACAGCTCAAGTCTATTAAAGGAAGGGAGACCAAAAAGAAAATGTAAAAAACTTAAAATTGATTGAATAACTAGGAAAAACAAAGAAAAATATTCCAGAAACTTCGGTTGTAAAATCAGGGGGATGGATGGTTGAGGTTAGACTGTGGAGTTTGGAGCGAGGGACTCTTAACAAGTAGTGAAACAAGACCATATAAAGGAATGACCGTCAGGTAACGATAGTTACTTAGTTTAGGCCTCAGAGTTGCCGGCAAATATCCACCAATAGGAAAAAGCCGTGTATTTCCGCCCTGTCCTCAGGCGACATCTGGTGAGCCGGTATGGAACTACACCTTAAGATGTTCCGGCTTCACCCTATACAACTAACCGGCAAGGACGAGGACAGGGGAGGGACAGGGGTGTTGGGGGGTGGGAGTAAGGGGGGAGGAGGGAAAAGGAGGGAGTTGCGGTTAACACCCATACTTTGGGAGATTCTCGTGATGGTCTTTTGAGTAATTAAGTTTACTCTGGGGTTAGCATGACAAGTTACGAGCCAAAACAGGATGAATAAAAAACATAATCCAGGCTTCATAAGATAATTCTCTCTCTCTCTCTCTTCTCTCTCTCTCTCTCTCTCTCTCTCTCTGTTTTATGTAATAACTCGGTTCTGAGATTTTCCCGTCACTGGGAAAGACTTCAAGAGAAAGCTAAACAATATCATTAGAAGGACACTGTGAATGAACAGTATGAAACCTGCTCTTAGAGATAAGCGAGCACACGATGTCTCCTCTTAGGATGGACTAGCAAGTCTTTGAGACATCCTAATCCTTGTCACTCCTTGTAGCTCCGTCAGACTGTATCTTTTTCCTTTAATTCAACATTTCCCTGTAAGATGAAGACCGTATCTGGAGCGTCTTATATATCAATCTGTCGATTTTATATACATTGAGAAACGCCCACTTTTATACGATCATTTTAAATCTGCTCCGGAATTCTAGGTAAATATTAGAACATAATGTTGTTACTGAGATAATACAGATGATTAAACTGGCCTGAGCTTAACTACGTACTACTCTGCGAAACCGTCTACAATATTACAGAAACCTCCTACGCGCGCTATTCAGAGATTTCACAGAAATCCACGACTGGAATTATGCGCCATAACGAAGGTACTGAGGTATTCACACCGAGTGAAAGTTCAAGACAGAGTTCTCAATCACGGATGAGTGAACCTCTGGACGAATATACCCCGGTTAATGTACAGATTCCGTCAGCTTCTGTTCAAAGTTAACGATACAATTATATTCTTTTAAGCATTGCAAGGAGAGAGAGAGAGAGAGAGAGAGAGAGAGAGAGAGAGAGAGAGACTAAATACGCGCTCGTAAATGAGAATTCTGATATGAAACGACGTTGGAACGCTTTCTAAAACTCTCCTATTTCACCTAAACAAAACAACTCAGTCTGAACCCTTAGCTGTGAATATTGTTGTCAGACTCGATTGTAATGGGCAATTGGATCCGTTGCTTTTATTAACGGTGAATTCGCCTACGCAGAGATCACACAATCGCTTCGTTAAAATCATCACTGAACAATAAAACTGAGAACCGTGTTATTTCGTGCAGTGAAAACTGTTTGAGGGTAGGTAATATAGATTGATATAGGAATGAATACTCGATATTGTTGGTTAATATTATAACATCTATTAAAATATATTATTTCGCTCGTAAATTCCGTCACTAATATTTTTTTGACATCTGCAATTCTTCAGCTGAAATTAAATGTTTATTGAAGGATTCGATGCACACACACACACACACAAACACACATATATATATATATATATATATATATATATATATATATATATATATATATATATATATATAGTATATATATATATATATATATATATATAGATATATATATAGTATATATATATGTATATATATGTATATATATATATATATATATATATATATATATATATATATATATATATGTGTGTGTGTGTGTGTGTGTGGTGTGTGTGTGTGTGTGTGTGTTTGGAAGAAGCTGAACGAAGCTAAATATAGTTTTCTGTGGTCTGTATTAGTTCAGATACAGGTAGAGAGTACGCTCGTGGTAGCCACCCGCAGAATAATTACCGGAGTGATTTTTTAATGTCTTCAAATGAATAGCTTCGTTTCAAATTAAATTTGAGCTAATTGTATCCTACTTGCATCCTGTTTATTCAAGTAAGCAAGTTTCCAATTCATTTTCGCTGATTTCAGTCTTCTGTGCCTTTGTGAACCGTTAATAACAATTGGTAATAATTGTCAAAAATTTATCAAATATACTTGGTAAGTGAAAGATATGTATGTTGTATTTGAAGTCATTGAAATTAATCTAACAAGGTCTATTATATGGTCCACGGCTTTGTTGAGAAACAGAACAATTTCGCTGGGTAAATAAAAAAACAACTCTTTTGAGAATAGCCTTCTTGACCAAAAATAATTGTGTATAAGTTGAGGCTTGAATCATTTCAACCTAGCAAATAATATGCGTATGAAAGAAGAGCGGGATATACTACATGAAATATAAATATAGGAATATAAAAATACAAGGTTTATGTTCTAAACAGTCCTTTGGCAGTCCTCACTTTTAAAAACTTCCCATCCGGTCCACCTGAAACCGATTTGATTTATATTCAGAGAGGAGGAGGAGGAAATAGAGGGTGAATGATGGAGGAGGAGAAGGGGGAGGGGGTAGGAAGGGAATGAATGGAAGGGAAGGAGGATGAAAAGGAGGAGAAGGAGGAGGAGGGTGAGTGGTGGAATAGGAGGAGAGGAGGGGAATGAGGGGAAGAGGAATAGTAGGAGGACGAGGAGGAGGAGCAGCAGGAGGAGGAAGGAGGGTGAGTGGTGGAGGAGGAGTTGGAGGATGACAATGAGGAGGCGGAGGAAGAGGAGGAAGGTGATAGGAGGAGGAGGAGGAGGACAAGGAGGATGAAGGAGTGTGATTGGTGGAGGAGGAGGAGGAGGAGAAGGAGGAGGAGGAGGGTGAGTAGAGGAGGAGCAGATAAAGGAGAGGAGGAGAGGAGGGGAAAATTAGAAGGAGGAGGAG
Organism: Macrobrachium nipponense; assembly: GCF_015104395.2. Taxonomy (NCBI): domain Eukaryota; kingdom Metazoa; phylum Arthropoda; class Malacostraca; order Decapoda; family Palaemonidae; genus Macrobrachium; species Macrobrachium nipponense. The sequence goes on from NC_061107.1 coordinate 2,021,780, forward strand.
GAGGGGAAATTGGGATGAGGAAGGAGGGGAGGAGGAGGAGGAGGAGGAGGGATGAGGAGGTTGAGTGGAGGAGGAGCAGATCAAGGAGAAGGAGGAGGAGGGAGGTTAGTGGTGGTGAGAGGAGAAGGAGGGTAAGTGGAGTAGGAGGAGGGGATATGGGAGGGGGAAGGGGTGAGTGGTGGGGAGGAGGAGAGGGGGAGGAGGAGGGGAGTGTAGGAAGAGGAGGCGCAGAAGAGTTTGATGAGGAGGGGAAGGATACGAATTGGAGGGGAGGGTGGGGAAGGAGGAGGAGGAGGAAAGCAGATGGATAAGAGAAGAAAAAGCCCCACGAGTGAGGAGGAGAGTTCAAGCCTTAAAAACAATCCATTGGAAGTATCACTTGTTCAAAAATAAAATTAAATCAATAATAATAATAATAAGTAAATAATAAATCAATCAATAAATAAAATAAGATCCTCTCATGCTAATTTTGTTTATAAACTGTCTCTTGGTTTACAACATAAGCCTAAAACAACTTTCATTTCTAATCTGATGAAGATGTTAAAGTACGATACATACGAGGTAAGATAGCTCCACGTTCTATAAATTGGCAACACTTTCTGTTAAATAAAAAAGAAGGTTATGAAGGATATTCGCTGTTAAATCGTAAAAAGAAATTCGCAAAATCCTAAATACAAGACATGGGAGAAACTGTCTCAAAATGAAAGACACGGAGTCCTGGAATTCCAGGCATCTCCGGTGTTCTGGAAACAAAATATCGCAGAGGTTAGCTTAAAAGAATCTTATTGTTATTTCTTATTCGTTCCAGACAACGTAATCAGAAGACTTTTCAGCGCAAACTAAGGATTATGTGCAAATGTTTTATTTATTTTCGTGATTTCTTTCGTAACTTTATCTCGAAAACGACGCCAAAATATTTGGGTATACGTGAATCGCTATATTTTTTTGAAATTTGATCGTTTTTATGCCAGTAACTGGTTATCAACCTTTGATTATTGCGACATATACAATTTCATTATGACTTTCATTGGTTGTCAAGCTTTTATTATTGGAATACATATTTTAATTATGACTAATTTTTTTAGTGCAAAATAAATTAATCTCGGAATGATACCAGTAAACTTCTATCTATATAATTGACTAATCAACATTCCGAATGAGTTTGTTTTTCCTCTCTCTCTCTCCCTCTCTCTCTCTCTCTCCCTCTCTCTCTCTCTCTCTTTCTCTCTCTCTATCTCCTCTTCTCTGTTCTCTCTCTCCTCTCTCTCTCATTTATGAATACAATTATGCAAATTTCATTATAGAAAATTTGAAAATTTATCGCTCCGAACGGTACAAATATCCCTCATTTTAATCTGTATGTAAATGTAACGGCTCTACTGGCAAACTCAATTTTAACAGCGTCGTCCATAGCCCGTTTTGTTTTCCGAGTTCATAAAATAAGAATAAGACAAAATATAACATTGAAATATAAAATGACATCTTATGATCTTAAATTTTGGTGTTAAATCAAGTCTAACAGATAAGTAAACAAATAAAAAATGCACCGAAGTTTCTTGAAGGCCAACGAGAATAGATCTATCTTTATGTGGTCTCGGTATAATGCCGCATGAGCCGCGGCCCATGCAACTTTAACCAGGGGGCCGGTTAGTGGCCTTGCCTATATCGTTGCCAGACGCACGATTCTGGGCGGCGTGTCCTTTAAGCGAAAGAGACAAGGAGAGAGGAACGAGGGACAATCCAGGATGGAGATTTAAATTCCTGGTTAACGTGGCTTCAATATATGTAGCGTATCTATCACCTTCATTTCTTGTTTACAGCGTCAGGTGAATCCACAACGCATCCCTTCAATCCCTAGAAGCACTGATTTAACTAGCTGAAGCTTTTTGCGCAAGTCAGTCAACGTTGTTTACTTTTTGAATGTCGTCAACACAACCAAACATGATGGCGACTCACGATCGACTGAACCGGTTGTTGTCAGTCGTTCAAGTTTAGACGTTTTCAAAGTCGCCATGCGTCGTGCAGTTATCTCAGTCGTAATGGCGAAAATATGATGTAATCTAATAGAGCGTCCTTTTCCTACATAATAATAATATATTGAAGTGTTTCCGTCTCTGTACCATTTCGTTTAAGAAGAAAAAAGTGGTGTTCATATACCCTGAGGTAACCGTGCCTCATTATTGTAACAGTCGAGATAAATCAAATCCCACTTGGTTCAATTAACTCTTTGAAACGTCAAGTCAATTCAATCGTTTTTCCACTTTCTTCCCAAATGAACATCTGGTATAAGCAGTCAAAAGGTTTAGAACGATCGGAAGACTCTGCCATTCGTTGCTGAATATCGGAATATCATTTTATTTCGATATTTTCCATCTTGTCGAAGATTTCGGTGGGAAAAGAATCTTGCATCCGGGAGGGTTGAAACCGATGACATATATCCCTTCATGCTTACCTGAGCACAGCTTTGACGTTTCGTCGCATGGTTTATATGCGCGGTCTTAGTCTGACTCGTACCCGGTTCGTGTTACGTCGTGGGATGAAAATGACAAAAAATTTAACTTCTCATTTGTGTTTATCTGTTTGTTGATTTATTGTTTATGTAGATAGTTATTTTTCTAACCTTTGATTCACATTGAGGTGGAGGTGAAACCTTGATGATGCTACGAGCTTTCGGGCAATGTAATCATTATATTATAATAAGGCTTTGATGTATAAACCACTTCCCAAGTCTATTATTAACATTCCCTTCGGTTGCGAAGTATGGCATCTGCTCGCTAGTCCTTGCAATCATTTGACATTTTTTTTTTACTTTTTTACCCTTCACTTTATTACTTCTCACACAAGCTGCCATAAGAAGAATGTGAGAGAGTCTCTCATACCCTTTTCAGGCTGTCTTTTATATTCTATAAAGTTTCCCCGAGATCTTTCTTGGCCGCTCAGTCTCCAAGCCATTCCATACTCGTATCAATTCTAAGTTTTTGGACGACATTTTTATTTTCCCTTCACGCAGAATAAAAAAGATAAAAGTTTTTCCTCTCTTATCCAGCATCTTTCCCTAGACGTTTATGACCTCTCTCTCTCTCTCTCTCTCACTCTCTCTCTCTCTCTCTCTCTCTCTCTCTCTCTCTCTCCACTTGCTTACTATCCCTCTCCTGACTTACAATTGAGATTAAGACAAGTCTTTTCTTATATACTAAATCCTTTTTTTCAACCTTTTTCATTTTTAATATACAGTTGTAAATGTTTGAGTTATTCTGCTTATATAATTCGAGGAGCAAGCGAAGTTCACATATAGAAATACCATTTCTCTATTTTGGAATACACGAAAATCAAAATAAAAAATGAATTAGGATAAATACCTCTATCATAAATCCCTTATGACGTACATGACTATACACACATTTATTTATTTATTAATCTTTTTATTGATTCATACATTAATTTATTTATTTGATCGTAGTATCTCAGGAAAAACTGGACTAGCATACATTTTATCTTCAAGTTCACTTTGATTCCTCCTTTAAATATAACAAGGCGTGATCCGACCACCAGCTTATTCGATATGTGTGCTGAAATCTACGGTGAAATTTCGTACATTTTCATTGATAGATATATCATAGATATTCTATCCTGAAATTCCTGTATCTTGAACTCGACCTGAAACACCTTTTTGGTAGAACAACAACAACAAAACAGTTTGTAGGCTTACTCCCCGAACAATCGAAAATGCGAAATTAAAATGCTCGAGGCAGGTTAGTGTAAAATTCGTTTGCTAAGCGAATCAGAATTTCTTTTGTTCCCTTAATGAGAAAAATCCAGGATTCTTGCGAAACTTTTGGAAGAAGCTAAAACCCTTTATGTTGCAGCTACCCGAGCATAAAGCGGTAGGAATTTCGGTCTTATTATGATACCTCGGCTAAAGCGAAATCATTCTCACGTGGATTTCAAGGAAGAATAATTAAACAGTAAATTAACAAGATACTAAATTGATTTGGAATCTTATAAGACTAAACTGGATTTATATTAGAGAGAGAGAGAGAGAGAGAGAGAGAGAGAGAGAGAGAGAGAAGTGTTCACCCTTTTAAAGATCAGATACTCAAAGTGGCTTTGATTAAACCAATAAGAAGAATCCGTGGCAGATGAGATCAATCAATTTAGAATCTTGGGTTCAAGGGCGACCCCCCCCCCAACCCCCCCCCCCCCCCCCCCACAACCCCAACACCTCTGTAACCATTAATTACCTGTCGTTGAGAAACCATTAAGGTTTGCACGGTAGACTTCGGGTCCTTTATGTGGGAATTTCTTTCGCTATTTCACTTGTATTTTTGAGTATTTGTATAAACACACACACACACACACACACACACACACACACACACACACACACACACACACACACACGCACACACATATATATATATATATATATATATATATATATATATATATATATATATATATATATATATCTATATATATATCTATATATATACATATATATATCCCTCGTCATCAAAGAAAGCTAGGGCATACCGTTCATTAAAATAAAATCACAATTCTCATTATTATTATTATTATTATTATTATTATTATTATTATTATTATTATTATTATTATTATTATTATTATCATGTTAACTTGCAACGACGTCACTCCCTTTCATCTAACTGCAGGATCTGCCAACCAGACTCTCCTTAATTAGAAACGGGCCTAAAAAAACAACTTAAAACCTATGGCTACCCTTGATGAAGAAGCTTTGATGAAACTCAAATAAAAGTTATTTCCCCCCCTTTTTTTGGCAGTTTTTATTCTCCTCGGTGCAAATGAAAATGGATTTGAGCTCAAAGGCTTAAAGAAGATGGGCTTAATCTGCTATATCTCCCTTCTTTAGAATCTATTCAATTCCGTAGATTAAAACATATTACTCGTTAGAGATCGTTCGCCTCTCACCCATACATTAGGCATTCACCCATAGGCCCTCGCCCATAGATTAGCCCTCAACCATAGATTAGCCCTCGCCCATAGATTAGGCCCATTCGACGAGTTTTTCTATAGAAGAGCCAGGAAAGAATTCTGCCATTTGGAGAGCTAATCTTCTATCTTACAGTCTTTCCCGTCAAAGTCGTTTACACACACACACTACATATATATATATATATATATATATATATATATATATATATATATATATATATATAGATATATATATATATATATATATATGTAAGGGTTTTGCCTATGTATAGGAAGGCGTCCCGTTTGATGTTATACCCTGCGACTGTCATACGCAAGTATCTGATGTCTACTTCCCATCCTCGTCGGAGTGACATCGATGCAGAGAGATTTTCTAACTTCCAATTAGTATCTTCCATAGTATAGAGGCGAAGACTCAAACTCAGTGTTGCCAAACTTAACAGTTATTAAGAACTACATCTCTGGAGTAGAGGAAGAAGTGGTTTTTGAGAACTGGTCTCGATGAAGAGAAGTAGAGATCTAAAGTTACAAAGTCTTGTACAAAGATAGTAGAACAAAGCTTATCTCAGCATACATAACATGCAGACAGACGAGCATGTGACCAGGAAGTCACGTGTTGTCTCTGCGGGTGATAGGTCACCAGCTTCTCATAGGAAGGCGCTGTGACCTGTTTTACAAGACAATGCTTTTGATTACACAGGCAAAGGCAAACCAGAGCGTCGCAAACTCGGCACACACCATCTTTCCCAATTCGCAGCCAACGGACGAAAACAAAGTCGTTTGTCTTTTTTAAAAATGACCTTTGTGGTTGGCCGAAATGATATTGAAAAAAAAAAATAATAAAGTTTTCGAAGGTTGAGTCTTAATATTTGATCCCGCCCACCCCCACAAAAAAAGAAAAAAAGCAAGCATGCAAGACTCACTAAATTAATATCACCCATTTTCTACCAACATTCGATGAATTCAAATTCAAATCCAAAAAGTTTATCGATATACATCAAATGGAGGTTAGATGAAACGAGGTGTTGCCACTACCGAATGCAACGGCAAACTAGACCTCAAATTGTTATTGTGGCAGTATTCTTTTTAAGTAAACAAAAGGCGACAGTCGTGACATCTGGTGGCGTGATCGTGATTCTTCAAGGATGGCTAAACAATAATAGTGGATATTCATTGGCTGATGTTTTGAGAAGATATCTGAAATTATGCATCAAACAAATGGCGATATGAGATTGTAAGCAATTTGGCAGCTTTAGCATATTTCTGGTCAGTCTTTTCTTTTAATTTTTATGCGTGTTAAGTACATGTAATATATACCAAAAAGGCACTAGACTTAACGTTAGTATGACGATCAAAAACTAACCCTAGAATTGTCTTGAAAATAATTCCATTATGTGTCCCACACCCAATTTACGTAGTAGTCACTAACAGAGCGCAACCTAACCCAACCTATCCTAAACTAAACTAACCTAACCTAAAGGCATGACAAAAAAAACCGGGTCTGGTGTAGTACTAGCCTACATCTCAGGAACTTGCAACCCTTTTACAGATTGTGATCAAGTTTGTGGTTAAATTCAAAGATGGTGAATTTGGTTGAACCTGGTTGAGGGTTCTGACACCACACAAAACAAAGGATGGAGCTAATAAGGTAAATGTACTGTCCTCTTAGCGAACAGGATCGTTATACAGACGGTTGTGTGAGCTGATGAAGACCCAGTCATTAGTCTTACAACCCTACACTTTTCATTTTATTGTATATTAACATCTGCATCTACTGTAATACTTATCACAATAGACCTACGTCTTCCAATCAAAAAGAGAGTATTAACAAAACGGTAACAGAAAAATGTATATTCAATTAGGTAAAATAGTATATTTTTATAATTCAACTGAGCATAAAAATCTCTATAGATTGTGATAACTAAGATATTGTTTAGTTTATGACAATAGGCCTACGTCTCCCAATCAAAAACAGGGTATTAACAAAAAGATAACACAGAAAAATTTATATTTAATTAGGCAAAAGAATTATTTCTATAATTCAGCTAAGCTTGGAAGCCTCCATAGATTGTGATAACTAAGATGAAACAACAATCAGTCTCTTGGCTTCTTAACAAAGATAAAAGACTGTCAAAGAGAGACTGTTGGCAGGCTATGAAATCTGAACATCAAAGAAGTTCCTGGGTCTCTCAGCAGAGACATTTCCAGAAGACGAGACTGGAAAACGATGTAAAAAATGTTTGTGGCTCAAAAGCTGCTCTTCGTCCTCTTTCCTCTCTTCTGAATGTTTGACGGTCTGATCTTTTTCCCTTTTCTGTTCCAAAGACTGAAATTCCTTTTCAGCACGAGAGAGAGAGAGAGAGAGAGAGAGAGAGAGAGAGAGAGAGAGAGAGAGAGAGAGAGAGATAACAGCAATTTTTCAAAAAAATATCGAATGATCTTGCAGAAAGACGGGAAGATTGCATATTCATAACAAGAATATATATATATATATATATATATATAGAGAGAGAGAGAGAGAGAGAGAAAGAGAGAGAGAGAGAGAGAGAGAGAGAGAGAGAGAGAGAACTACAATATACTTTCAATATTTAATAAACATGCATTCAGATGACAAAATAGCATATTTATAACAAGAACATTGAGAGAGAGAGAGATGTAACTGCAATATTTAAAAAAAAATATCAATGGCCTTGCAGAAAGATAGTGGGATTGCATATTCATAACAAGAATATTGAGAGAGAGAGAGAGAGAGAGAGAGAGAGAGAGAGAGAAATACAATTTATTTTCAATAGATTCTTCATTTTACCTAGGAGTCATGGTAATGACCTATTACCAAAGTCAAAGAGGCCATACATTTCCTGGTTGTGCTACTTTGACTCTGTCTTTTGAAAATCAGTTCAAGGCTACAGAGGTCAATGTCAAGATAAAAAGGTCACGTGAGTTCAAATAGATTATGCCTGACATCAAATGATTTTCATTTCTTCAAAATGACAACTCATAACGGTAATTATTAGTAATTACGGACGCATAACCACACCATGTTTGACCTTCGAAGGTTAAGTGTCAATCACAGATTTTTGTTGATTCCATTGCATCATAGCTGGCTGTAATTGTGTTGATTTGTTGCAACATATGTAATACCACTTTTCATCACCAGAGTTCAAGGTTGTTGGAAAGTTTTTAATCATGGAAATATATTTTTAGCATTGCATTTCGTCAGTTCAGAGTCACTGAAGACTATCATATTGATTCAGCAACCTAACTGTCAGATTGATTCGGCAATCTAGTTGTCAGATTGATTCAGCAACCAAACCACCACTTGACGCAAATGGAAACAAGAAACCACTTCATGAATCCTTCCCAAGGCCCCGGCGTCTCTCTAGGCGTCAATTAGCTGGGGATGATTTCCTGGAATGAAAGATATACTCGCAGTGATTTTCCATTCATACTTAATCCCAAGCCTCGTATTTTTTTTCTTTTTGTAATGAGGCTTAAGGCCCCTTCTTGAATAGCGCCTATGAATCAGCTCATTACTGTCTTCTGTGTTTCGAGTGCCGTAGAAGACGAGGGCGACTGTCATGTAGAGAGATTGTTAAGAGTTGAAATAAAAAAAAAAGCTGATTTAGATAATCCTAGACTGTTTTATAACTGGTATTTTTAGAGTTGAAGTGCTTGACCTAAAACCGTTTTTCGTCATTTCCAGAGAACTTTGTTGCAAGTAGAGGATTATCCTACGATCTTAATCGTTTTCCTTTTCGTGGTCAAGGATTTCTATGTATAAATATCTTGGTTATATAAAGCGGTAAGTGTTAGACAAAGCAATTTAACCTTTTTATAATAGCCAATATATTTTGGTTATGCAAAGCAGTAAGTGTTAGAGAAAGCCCTTTAATCTTTTTTATAATAGCCAATATATCTTGGTTATGCAAAGCAGTAAGTGGTAGAGAAAGCCGTTTAACCTTTTTATAATAGCCAATATATCTTGGTAATGCAAAGCAGTAAGTGTTAGACAAAGCCGTTTAACCTTTTTATAAAGCCAAGCGTTTGTATGCATACATATCTTGGTTATACAAAGTAGTAATTGTTAGACAAAGCAGTTTAACCATTTATAATAGTCAGGGGTTTCTATGTATCAATATCTATTATGAAATTCAGGGCCTCTGTAACACGGTTTTTTGGATTTTGCTCCTTATCAAAGCATCGGATGACATATGTATATTTTACAACTACACACAAATTTTGTCAGCATTATCAGTAACCTAAACACGATAGTTTTAATTTTTATAGAGTAAAAATGATCTAGCCGACGCGATGGCCAATGATTGCGAGCCAAAAGTCGAAAAACATTCATTACGTAAGCAAGGTAAACATCGTTTTACGAAATGTTGCCCCGCCCATCCACCAGACAGAAACCCATTCACCTTATTCCATCGGCTCTGAAACCCATAGTAGTCAAGAATAGCTAACAGGATTTGGAATTGTCCCCGTGGTTGCAAAACTGCATTTGTCTTACGACTTGCAACTTTATACAGTCAAGAGAAAGCCCGTGGCCATGCTTACTATAGCCTGAATAGGTAATTATTCAGTTTCTAGTTTAAATCCAATGTTTATGGTCTGATTTGTATTTAGCGTAACGTGATTATAATACTTGTAATGTCATTCAGGATTTTGAACATTTCCATTAACTATTCACTATGCCACCAAGAGAGAGAGAGAGAAAGAGAGAGATTGTATGCAAACAGTCTTTATATAACTATTTTTGTTAAAATAAGATTTTTATCCAAAGTAAATACAAGCTTATGTGTGCTAAAATCTCCAGCAGACCAACGGATCATCCGATATAATATAATTTTTTTCTTCTTATTTAGTCTGTACGACCATGTTGGATATAAAGACTATGAATGGCGGAACGATACATAGATGTGGGTAGGGTATCTGTGCTAGCGTAGTAATACTACTGTAGCAGTAGTGCAGCAAAATTAGTAATAGCAGCAATATACATGAATTAAACTTTTATGCCAACTGCTGGGATCCCTGAGGATCATTTAGTACTTCTTACAACTAATCGAGAAATGAGTTTTTATAGCCAAAAGTTAGATTTTCTAATGCAACAATGTCCATGATAGCCTTCATTGTTATCCTGAATTATAATGAGGCCAAAGTGGGTGGAGCCTCATGAAGTCATCATTCTGGCGATAATTATTGGTGAAGGTTTAAAGCCAAAACACGGTACCGTTTATTTTTATTTTTTTATTTTTTTAGTAAATAGATAGATAGCCGATAAATAAAAATTGCTTGACAATGGATACAGCATTTATCAAATCGAGCTTGTCTACTGTCTTTGAAAATTACCAACTATTCCCTACATCTTGTCAAACTGATTGTGACCTATAAAGTAGATTATAATTTCTTAGGACACTTATTTTGTGAGTTAGACTAATAATCGAAGTGTTTTTTTATTTATTAACATATTTTGTTGGTTTGTTCATTATGACAATTATCTGGAGAGGATTTAGAGTTCATAAAGGTGTTCTGCTTTGCTTGTATTTAAATTTTTGTCATTGTTGCCAGAGGTAAAGCCTTCGTTACGTATAGCCAATCATCCATCGAGAAAGAGGGAAGAAATGCTGTCATAAGTTACGTAACGAGTGCGTTCGAAACCTTATCTCTGAGTAAGTTGGCCCGTCTTCAAAAAAAGTCACTTTTAGATTATATGTACCAAATTTATTCAACCTACTTAATGCAGAACACAGTCAAAATTTATGTGTAGATGTAATGTGTATTCTGAATAAACGTTATATCTATGAAATGCATAGATAAAAAATTATTGCAAAAAAACCGTGTTACAGAAGCCCTGAATCTCATAGTAGGTTACATAAAGCAGTAATTGTTAGACAAAGCAGTTAAACCTTTTTATAAAGCCAAGGGTTTGTATGCATACATATCTTGGTTATACAAAGTAGAAATTGTTAGGCAAAGCAGTTTAAACTTTTTATAATAGTCAGGGGTTTCTATGTATTAATATCTTGGTTACATAAAGATCTAATTGTTAGACAAAGAAGTTTAACCTTTTATAAAGCCAAGGGTTTGTATGCATACATATCTTGGTAATGCAAAGTAGTAACTGTTAGACATGGGAGTTCTAACCTATTTTCTAATAGCTAAGGGTTTGAATGCTTACTTTTCTTGGTTATACTGAGCATTAAATGATAGGGAAAACATTTATAATCTCCAATTACATTTTCCAACGCTTCTGTAGCACTACATTCTGATTTCCCAACAATCGTACGTGTCCCATTCTAACCAAAATCAGTGAACTCTTCTTGTCAAGGCCTTTCGCGTTTGAAAGAGAGAGAGAGAGAGAGAGAGAGAGAGAGAGAGAGAGAGAGGCTGAAAAAATAGGTAAAGGGGAATCTCTCTCTCTCTCTCTCTCTCTCTCTCTCTCTACACTAGACTAACTCCTGTCAAGGCGTTGCCATGATAACCGCCAAGCCCTAGACTATGGTCCCGTCGGTTTTCGCTTACTCGGGGAGTAAGCATACAAACTATCTTGTTGTCCTTCTTCTTCTTTCTGGGGGTAGGGGGGGTAGGAAAGGACCATGGCAAACCCTAAAAAGCTCTGAAAAAGGTGTTTCGCGTTGAGTTAAAGATACAGGAATTTTAGGATAGGATATTTATGATTTGTTTATTAAGATGAAAATGTAAAAGATAAATAATGTGCATGTTTATGATAGAATATAGTGTATTTATTTTAATTTTCTTTGGTGGAACAATGCTCTATTTGACCGCATTTTAGCGTGCGCTCTGCGAAAGCTGGTGGTCGAATCACGCCTTTTTTTCACGAAGGTCCTCACTTGTTCCCCTTCTATTCACAAAGATCAGTATGAAATACTATAGTTATCTACATCTATAGATATAGATATGTTTACTTAGTATTTCTGTCCAATATCAGTCACATATAGTGTTCAAACTATATGATTTTGCCTAAGGGATGCTACTGGCATAAGGCTGCCTTTATTTAACAAAAATGAATTATATGAATTATAACAGATGAGACTTCAAGATTTTATCTGTTTGATAGAGTTTTCCCAGACCAAGCCGTAAGCTCCCCGTAGCTAGGAGAGAGAGAGAGAGAGAGAGGAGAGAGAGAGAGAGAGAGAGAGAGGTCGAAAAGGAAAAAAGACAGAGCTCTCTCACTAATACCTTCAAGCATCGTGTTATTCAGTGTTTTATATAACATTCGCGTCTAGTCATTACAGTCTAATTCTCCCCTTTCACAAATCACATTTATTCGCTGAAATAAATATCGCCGCTTGTCACTGTCTCCCGTTGTAGCATCAAGATTAGATTGAATTTTTCGAGCGAATCGACGCTGTGATATATTAGATTCTCGAACTTCCAGTCGCGTATTGATGATGAGTCGATGGCTCTTGACTGGTTTTTTTTTTTAATATATATATATATATATAGTTCGCGCTAGAACATCAATTAGCGTCTTCCGGTAACCCTGATTTCCTCGTGGAAGGCGAGACACAAAAGACCGAATGTGGGACGCTGGTCACTTGAGCCGATTCTTCAACCGCTCGTTGCATTCATTATCGGCTAATATCCAAACAGGAGTCATTTAGTGGAAAGTGAAAATTCTCTGTAATTCGCACTACGTCCTCCGCTGCAGTCGGCTCGTGTGTTGGTAATCAACAGCAAAAATGAACTGATTTGATTTCATGAAATTCAAGCCGTCTATTTACCTATTTTCCCGTAGCTATCAGCAGCAAAAATTAAGGTTGATTTAATTTCATGAAATTCAGGGCGTCTATTCATATTGCAATTATCAACAAAAATTGAGGTTGATTTGATTTCATGAAATTCAGGTCGTCTATTTACCAACTTTTATGTTGCAATCAGCAACAAAAATTAACTGAATTGATTTCATGAAATTCAGGCCGTCTATTTACCTATTTTCACGTAGCTATCAGCAGCAAAAATTGGGGTTGATTTGATTGGATAAAATTCAAGTCGACTGTTTTTCTGATGCAATCTGTAGCAAAAATTGAGACCGATTTGATATAATGATATTCAAGACGTCTATTTATCTCTTTTCATGTTGCAATCACCAACAAAAATTAACTGATTTGATTTCATGAAATTCAGGTCGTCTATTTACCTATTTTCATGTTGCAATCAGCAGCAAAAAAAAGGAGTTAGATTTGATTTTGTTTAATTTATGTTGTCAAGCCAGGCACTGTAGCATTTGCGGGCATTAATCGCCTAAGAAAGCTGTGGAAGAACAAGGATCCGAAGGTGGAACTGATTGAAAACGTCAAAGAGGCTGGACAGCAAACCTGGAGAAAGAAAGCGGGTACAGCTGTGGACCTAGGGGGACGCCGCTAACACCCTATAATAATGCTTGCTACAGTGCACCGCGAGAGTAACACTGACGGCACTGATCCCCACGGGGCAAAAAAAAAAAAAAAAAAAAAGTAGATGACCCCAAATAGTGAGAGAGGACAAAGTCAGTAACAAGCAATTAAATAAAAGTTATTTTTCTAGCAATTCCGAGCCATCTTTATGAATATAGTTGGGTTCAACTTTCACTTGCTATGGGGAGACTCATTCAGTGACTAGTAGTCTCTCTCTCTCTCTCTCTCTCTCTCTCTCTCTCTCTCTCTCTCTCTCTCTCTGTATGTTTCTTTTCTAGCTCGCGTTGCACCACCTGACTCCGTATCGTAATGTGATTCCCCACGAAGAGATGAAATTTGCATGACAGGAGCAGGAAGCACTTATCCTGAAAACAAAGAGGCATTCGATTTAGCTGTCGTGATGACGGAGGCCTCGAATGCAATCAGCTGGTCTGGCTGATCAACTGTCAAGACAAGGTGGCTACGGAACTGGAAGTTGGCCTGTGTTGTTGGCACCTGTAGCGCTGCCAAAAGTACGATATGGCTAACTTTAACCTTGAATAAAAATTAAAAAATCTACTTAGGCTTGAGGGCTGCAATTTGGTATGCTTGATGATTGGAGGGTGGATGATCAACATACCGATTTGCAGCCCTCTAGCCTCAGTAGTTTTTAAGATCCGAGGGTGGGAAGAAAAAATGCGGACGGACAGATCAATAAAAGCTGCATATTTTAAAGGAGAATATATTAGCCCATTTTTAGTTTTGAGTGAAGGCGTCCCTGGAAGGAGACTTGCTCAGAAAATAGATAAGTAGTCGCATACACTTTGAACGGTGCGAATTTCGCTAGTCTCTATAATATCGCCTTTTCTGAAAGAGCGCAGAAAGGCCACTATTACACAAATATCCAAATATGCATTTTTACACTGAAAGACAAACTTGCAAAGAAATGCAATGTTCAGAAATATCTGCTGGAAAGATCATAGGATTCTGGAAACGTGGAAAAGAAACAGTTCACGACAAAAGGGTCTTAAGACATAAGAACTCATTCGCCTTTGAATGATATATTCGTTGCAGTGTGTAGCTAACTACCTACTTTACCACTCATTGCTCAATGTCAGCTGTGTGCAATGTTACTTTTGTTGTTTGCAGTCTGGAAAAGATAGCCTGTAGTAATGCACACACACACATATATATAAACTTGTTTTCTCGCGCGTATGCTTCCATTCGTACCTCTACGTAGGTCAGGGGTATTTAACCAATTGATGACTCCGAACCCTTAATGAATTGCCCAATATGGTCCCATAAATTTTCTGATTAAGTCGACTCAAGTCCTATTTGTTAACAATATAAATTAGAATACTTAGTATAATACCTAAAAAAAAACTTAATAATGTCTTTATCATGGAACAATGTAGGTATCATTATTAAAATGTTCCAGTGGCCGCTTGCTCCCTGGTGCGGTCGGTCTGCAGATGCCAGAATAGTGCGGTCTGGAAGCAAGTGAACAAGACGTGCTCGTTTGTCGTCATTCCCGGGATGCTGGAATGTTTCCTGGAATCGGGTAAGTAGGTGTTCCAGATCATAAGAATCTGTTAATGACACTTATTCTGGTCCAGGAAGTTCAGTCAGAGAGAGAGAGAGAGTGAGAGAGAGAGAGAGAGAAGATCCTGTATAATCCGTAGTCTGGGTCGACGAGCAATAAGATACCACCGCTAGAGAGAGAGAGAGAGAGAGAGAGAGAGAGAGAGTAATATTTCCAGTATTATTTCCAGTTTGCACCTCCTCCTCACTGTATCTACGCGTTCAGAAGGTTAATCTGTCCTTTACCCTAATCCAAGAATTGTTGTAGCTACAATTTCTGACACGTGGCTGATTTGCCAGGAAATCCTGGAAATGAGGTTCATATTCTACGACCTCTCTTCGAAATGCGGCTTCATCAAGTTCATTCCAGCGTCCTGGAATCGCTTCCAGTTTCTGATTCTGCATTCTCTTTTCGAAATGAGGACTTATCAGCCTTATTCCAGCGTCCTGGAATTCCAGTTTCTGATCCTTTAGCCACCTTTTTCGAGTGAATCTTTTGAAACTTGGAGGGAACTTTAACGGGTTCTTGACTTGGTAGGGAGTTATGGAAAGTTGGACAAACTTACGAGACACTGGAAGTTCTGGAAGTGGTGAGACGGCAAAATGTATAGGTCTAGTGTGCGAGGAGCTTTTGCTTGTTCGTGTATGCAAAGGAAGTGTATATGTATACACGCTGTGTCGGTACGACTGAGCACGTGCCAGCATAGTAGCTACAATGTGGCTGAACAGTTCAACATGGGCATGCCGATTCGCTTCTCTGGCTACTGCATTAGTAGGCTACTACAGAAAGGTGAATTGTCTTTCTGATATACCCATCTCTTTTCCTTTTTATATAGACAAGTTTCCCTCCGATTACACCTGTAGTTGGTGATAGCATAATCAATCGATTGCTTGCCAGACACATGACCCACATATGTGGATTTTGCCTATGTTGTTAGTACGAACCACACTTTAGTGGGCTTTTCTCCACCCTTATATCAGTTGTGAGTAGACTGTGTGTAACCAGTTTTCCATGGGGAGATTGGAATACCAAAATCGGGCGAATTACACTAACACATATTGTAAAACAATAATAAAAAATGAATTCATATCGGAAATCCGCAGTCTTGGGGACTGATACTTAAAGTTTGGATCCGAAAGTAAGGCTAATAGGCCTAGCCCGGCTTAGCCCTATTACATTGCAGATGTATCAGTAAGGTCTTTCAAAATGGCGTAGTGTGGATTGCTGGGTTTAAGGTACGATGCATCCCCATTCTTTATATATTATATGATTTACAGCTTCCTCGGTATGGTTATATTAAGCGCGTTGTCAGGGCCGTCACCGTAGAGGTTGGGTTATGTTGGGAAGGCTTAGTCTAGGATGCTTCCTCTATTTCCATATAATTTATGGTCTCGGGAAGATAAAAGGAAGAGTCTCTCAGAAGAATGTTAGTATTTACCAGAGATAAAGTTGAAAATAATGTGAATAGACGATAGACAAATAATTGACAAGAAAATAAGTCACGGAGGAGATGAGGCAAGGAAGGTGGTCATGTATAAAAGACTAGATCTAGGCAATATGCCATCATTTAACTGGTAAGGAAAAGAGGCATATTTCTACGTATTTTTGAAGAACGTAGATCGTCTTCATTGTTTCCATCTTTCTTACTGTTTGTCGTTGCTTTAAATCGCACATGCGTAAGAAGGCCTAAATACGGTCTTTATTATGTAGAATAGACAGTAAAAGGAGAATGGGAGAGGCTGATAATATATAAATAACACAAACGGAAGAAATCAACAGAAACGTAATGTAATAGGTATATAACTTAGAGAGTAAGATAAGTCACATGGGTTACAAAAGCCCGGGCAGTTGGGTACAGCATTGCAGAATTGGTGCCAGGACCTAGATCAAACTAAAGAATGAATAGTATGTTTGTTACTGTGTGTGTGTGTGTGTGTGTGTGTGTGTGTATGAACCCGGCGATTATAGCTCCACCTCCTCTGAGCCAGGATTAATACAGTACAGTGTACTCTTATATCCTGCTCCGAGGTGCTATAGTACTAATCATTGCTGAACCTCACTGGGACGCCGTATTTAGTACTAAACCCTCTGGGATCGAAGTATCATATACAGCCATTTAATACATATTCCTGTATATCAATAAACGATACTTTGATCCCCGGTTGCCAGTGCTAAACACGGCGTCCTATTGAGCTTCAGCTATGTTTAGTACTAGCGCCTCGTAAGCTCTGAGATTAATTAATAATGCTCTCTCTCTCTCTCTCTCTCTCTCTCTCTCTCTCTCTCTTGGATGAAGTTCCAGCCTGGCGCAATCTCTAAGTGATTTCCCCTTTTAGCTAGTTACCGGAAGTGTGCCTGATTTCATCATACGAACAAAAATGAACGACTGCCCACTTCCTGTTTTCATTTTTCAATTCCATTCTCTCATCTGCTACGAAAGGACGATTTGCAGGTCGAGTTCATTAAGGGAGATATTGATGTAAACGGATGTTAAATTACTGTCATATTTGCAACAGTGGGATTTCATATTTTTACCGTTTTGATATACTGTTCGCTGCCATTTGTAATGGAGACTCATAGTTGATAGCTGTTTAATAGCCAGCATATTGTAAGCGATATTTTAGAAATAATCTATTTTACGTATACTACATATAAGTTCTTGTGTGGTTCTGTATGCAAATAATTTATGTTCTCATTGTTGATGTTTATAAACATTGGCTATGATCATGCTTCTGGCAACGCAGCAACAACACAGGCCACCACGGCCGGCTCTGAGAGTTTCATGGGCCGCGGCTCATGTAGCATTATACCGAGACCACCTAAAGATAGATATATATATTTTTTTTGGTAGCCTTGATTATTATACCCGGTGGTGGCCTGTTCTGTATAGTTAGATGCACCGTTATGGTCGACTTTAACCTTAGATATATCAAAATCTATTGATGCTATAGGGCTCTCTCTCTCTCTCTCTCTCTCTCTCTCTCTCTCTCTCTCTCTCTCTGTTCATACAAGTTCTGCAATACAGCAAATTATACGACATTTTAAAAGTCATGATAACGTGCAAGAAATGTGAAATTGTCGACAGCAAAATTTGACATTCCAAAAAGTCGCAATAATGTGTCTTTTTGGAATGTCGAATTTTGCTGTCGACATTCCAAAAGTCGCATTCCATAAAGTCGCAATAATGTGTCTTTTGGAATGCGACTTTTGGAATGTCGACTTTTTGGAATGTCGACATTCCAAAAGCCGCAATAATGTGTCAACAAAAAGTGAATAGGTCGACAGCAATTCTCCAAGAAAGGTAAAAGACTGTTAATGAGTTTTTAACACTGGTGTCTTCGAATGCTTGAAGTCTTTTATCTAAAACAATGAATCAGATATTTGTTTAGTTTCGGTTAAAAGAGTCTAGTCATCCTTTTCAGGTTACAAATAGAATCCTGAAGTGAGGGAATAATACTAAGTCTTGAAAAATTATAATTTGAATAAATAAACACTTTGTTGCATACAATAGCGATGCTATCATTAGCAAAAGCATTTTTTCTTAAAATCTTCTTGAAGTAATTTTTTTTTTTTGGTCTCGAAAGTGGTGCGGTTATCTTTAATGAAATGAGTTGGCTAAATGTTGAATAGAAGGAACTTGGAGATCTTTGTATTTTTATTTTCTTTTTCAGTTTTTCTGTTTCTGTACTAGTACCCTCTGTGCATATATATATATACTATATATATATATATATATATATATATATATATATATATATATATATATATATATACATGCATATTTTATACATATCAATACATAGTTACGTAAGTAAAAATATAAATTTAGAATTCACAATGGGATCGAACCTAGGTCTTACAATTGAGAGGCGAGGTCGCTACCGACTGTGTGGGTCAGTTGGTAGCGCCCTGGCCTTTCAATTCAAAGGCCTGGGATCGATACTGATGAGTCACAAATTAATATATGTATATATATAAATGCATACATATATTGCAGCGATATATCTGCATATAAATAAAAAACCTACAATATTAGGGTATATGTATATACTATACATATAATATAATATTATATATATATATATATAATATATATATATATATATCATATATTATATATATATATATATTATTATAATATATATATATATATATATATTATCTATATATATATGTATATATATATATATATATATATTATATTAATAGATATAATATATATATATATATATATTATATATATATATATATATAATTTGTATTCTTCAGCTCAAATGGACTCTCCCTCCGTCTTGTTGATATACATTTTCCAGCGAGAATATGAAAACGTATCCATCAAGTAATTATTGTCGTCCAATATACCGCAAAAACTCCTGTTTAAACAATCAACCACTTCGTCATTATCGACGAAAAAAAATTGTCCCCATTTATCAAAACCATGATTAAGCTTCTTTGTGCAAGAAATATGATAAAAAGGGTATCAGTTATCAATTATTACAGTTCGTACGGAAATGATTCTGGAATTGCATTCCGATGTTTGAACAGCAAATTGTTTTGATGGAATTGATGACGTCAATTACGCAACGGACGATGTCCACTGTAATAAAATGTTTGCTATGAATATTTTTTTTGGATTCTCCCTGGTGCCTGAAGTGTTTTGAGGAAGATTGGAATCATTTGTGACTTGAATACAATTTATTTGTAAGTGATTGGGAGAGTTCAATGAACAATGGACGCTCCACTTTGTTTATTATTATTATTATTATTATTATTATTATTATTATTATTATTATTATTGAAAGATATTGCTGCATCAGCTGCAATCAACTTGTAAATAGTCTTCTCTATTTTTCTAATAATAGCTTTCTCTCTGCTATTACAAATGACGAGTATTGCGCCGATATTGCTCATCAGGAGCAGTCAATTTCAGGGATAATGGTTACAAATTTATTTATTTGTTACAGTAAATGAACAAATAGGTCAAAATATAAGTTAATATAGTGGCCAACGTTTCTCTCGGTATCATCCGAGCATGATCACGGCAGAAGATCGGAGCAGACTGTTGGTGCTGTCAAGATCTACTCAATATATAGCGGCAGGTCAGCAGGGGTTCAACCGCTAGCTGCGTTTTCATTGGCCGGTGGCGCAATGCGCTCCCGCCATTGGTTGAACAAAGTTTTCTTCAAGACGCTTCTCGTCGTTGAAGGTCGCGAAGTTGCAGCCTAGCAGACCGTCGAGGCTGGGGCAAGGCTTCCCTGGGCGTTGTGTCACGACGGCTTGCGATGTCATTGGCTTCTGGGCTGCTAGTCTCATCTGGTATTCTTTGATCGGGGGTGTCGCTCGGTCTGGTATCACTTGTATTATTTATACACATAGGTCTCCTTAAGTTGGTGGGGAGGAAGAGCACTTCCTGCGTCGTATTCAGTGAGGGTTTCTCCTTGCCTGTATGAGGAGTGCCTCGAGAGTCGCAAGCGTCGCTGGTCAGGAGCCCTCCCTATTATCTTTTATTCTTGATAATACCGTCGCGGGAGATAGCTTCCTGGTGTGCTGTCATGATATGGTTTTTAATTGCTCCTTCTTGTACATGGCAGGAAATCCTCTTGGACAGTCTCATAGAAGTCATACCAACGTAAGAGTCGGGACATCCACGGACGGGGCATAAGAATTGGTAGACTACATTCGACTGTTTCAAGAGGTCTCTTGCGGGGGGGGGGGGGGGGGGGGGGGGGGGGGGGTTGTTGTTCTTCATAATAAGATCCCGGGTACTTCGATTTTGGTAATAAATTGCAAGTTCGAGTTCTTTGTCGACTTCGGTAGGGGTCACATTCTCTTTGAATATTTTTCTCAAAGCATCTTCGTCCTCACGGTGACGTGCGTGCATTCTTGCTTTATAATACAGCTTGATCTTCAAACAGCGACAGTCGTGACATCTGGTGGCGTGATCGTGAGTCTTCAAGGATGGCTAAACAATTATGGTGGATAATTCATTGGCAGATATTTTGATAAGATATCTGAAATTACGCATCAAACAAATGGTATATGAGGACTGTGAGCTCAATTTGGCGGCTTTAGCATACTCTGGTCAGTCATTACTTTTATTACTTTTTTTATGCGTGTTAAGTTTATGTATATATTACCAAAAAGGCACTAGACTTAAAGTTAGCATGACGATCATTGTGTGGTGCTTGAGTGTTTGTTTTAATTTTAGGGACGCCATATCTCAAAGACTAACCCTAGAATTTCCTTGAAAATAATCTCATTATATTCCCCATACCCAAATTACGTAGAAGTCTC
>NC_061107.1:2045187-2055187 GCF_015104395.2 Macrobrachium nipponense
CTGCATATATATAATAATAAAGATATATATATATATATATTATATATATCTATATATATATATATATATATATATATATATATATATTATATTATATGTAATATATATTAGGGCTTGTGCCTTGTATGATAAGGCGCCCTATGAGGTAATGTTAGACTAGCGATAATCTATACGCTAAGTCGGTTGGTATTGCACTTCCATCTTCAATGGAGTGTCTGGGGTTTTGTAGATCACTTACGAAGTCGGTATTATCTTTACGACGATGTGTTAAAACTCATGGTTCGGTGAGGTTCTTGTAGAAAACACTAAGTATAAAAAATTATATATTCTTCTGAAGTTTTACATGGGTGAAGATCAGGTATGATTGTACAAGTCTTCTAATAACGATAGCTTGATCGCTTCTGCCAATGATGGCTAATCCTATTCCTCTACATGATAAGCTTAGGTAAAGAGGTACAGGTCTTCTAATGACGATAGCTAAACTCTGTTCTGCTTGTCTACCATCTCCGTTACAAGTTATGAAGGAACAGACAGTAGTTCGACATATGAACATACATACAATGACATAGTTTCATACGAACACACAATCAAATGAGACACGCTACAGATCACGTAGGCGGTAGTTGTCTCAAGCAGGGAGCTTGGACTAATGTTTATAACAATTGAATGACTACAGGTGACGACATGTTATCTTAGCCTACTTTTATTGTATACGTCATCTTTAGCGTCTCTAGTCTGATCACATTCCTGCAAGCAATCTGGTTGACCTCTTTAGTTTTATTCTTTTATATATTGGACTAACATTCCATATTTTTTATTATGTAAACAACTTACATTAGCTCGGTCAGCTACCAAAACCAGCTACTGAATATTACTCAAACTTGACTTGCATTTGACTTATAGGAGTGTGATACAGACACTATGTGTAATATATATATATAATACTATATATATATATATATATATATATATATATATATATATATATATATATATATATATATATATATATATATTAGTAAATAAAAATTCATGGTGTACATGAATTGATTCAAGTAATAAAATAGAAAACAATGATATTGGTAAATAATAGTGATCACATGATATATAATGATACAGTTTTTCACTTCATCTCATTAAGATACATATGCTACAGAAAATACTAATGTACTCTGATAATTGCATAGAATGAAGATTAACATGATAAAAATCATATTTTAACTGATAAAAAATTTCATATATGAATTGATAACATATTAATGTTTATGCTGATTGATTCATTAATTCATATACTAACTCATAAATAACTGCAGATATTGGTAAGAAAAAACGGTAACAGATTGATTATAGGCTACCTGATTTGTTTATACATATGTATATTTTGGGATTCATATAATTATGATTAATATATGTGCACTTTAAATAGTTATTCCTATTGCGTACACGCAAAGATATATTTCGATTCCTGTTATTTATGATCATTTATATAAGAGATTCCTATTGGCGTACACGCAAAGATATATTTCGACTCTGTTTATTTATGATCAATTATATATAGGATACATGATACTTTATATATATAGGATACATGACCGAGGTTATACTACTTCACTTTTAACTAGCTTTCGAACAACTTTTCGTCCATTACACAGTTTCCAGACAACCACCTTTAGCCAAATGAAACGGCCTTTTTCAATGGTTAAAACAAGGGGAAAATTTGCCTGGGCGGGGTCCAACGTTCCATTTTGCGCTCATACTTATTCTCTGCATCCTAAGCTACACGATTACGTTCGCGATAATAAAAAAACATCCCCAGCACGAGTCCTTCGCCAGCAAAGTAGAGTTGAATATCCTTCGGGTCGTAATTGTCGGAAGTATGTCCCTTATTGTAGTCGATTCCCGACAGCCGCCGGAGCGTTCCGCATTAAACGAGATTAACGACGAGATACGGGTGTCCGGTCGAAGAAGTCCATGAAATTCCATTCACATTGTAAGAGGTTGTTACTTGGCTGTAGTCGTCCGCTGCGACGAACGATTTTTTGAAGTTGCAATGTGAAACTCTCGTACTGCAGGATACTGTAACCAGGTTCCATTAATCAGCCTGCAAGTGAAATTATACTTTGTCACAAGGGCAAAGTAAATTCAGACGACATCCAAATACAGGGGAGGGGAGAGAGCCTTTATTTAGACCAGACTTAACCCACATGAATTCGCTGATATTTTGGAATTCAAAAGAGTCCGTTGTACAAACTTTTTTATCCATGGCATTAACAATGAATGAACCTATCCAGGTCTATGATGACTTGTAAAAATATCCATTAATTATAAAAAAATAAATAGATATCATTACGAATCTCAAAGAAATTAAAATTCGGATATTACTGGAGTAGTAAGTTACTAGACAAAGAAGTGGAAAACGGTAGCTAATTGTAAGATTGCCAGGCAACATAAAAGTCAAAGAGAAGATTAATCATGATTCTATGTGCCCTAACAAAAGTTTCATATTCAATTTTCTCGTGCGCATCCTCTGAGGTTAACTTTTAAAAACATTATTAATAGGTAGGAGATGCAACGAAAAACCCACTATGTACTAATATCTATATAAACGTTTGGGTTTTTCAAGAAAATGTGACATTTTCCCATGAATGTTTTACTTGAATGTAATAGGCTAATGTTGCAAGTAAATATTTCACATATATATATCTTGATACTTCTAAATGTCTATGAGGTTCAGAAAAAATTAATTCATTTTGTTGTTATAGAAATTCTATTTGCTTATTTTGTTCATTAATTTCAAAATGATTGCAAGGCCTTAACTAATTGAAAAAACATTACCACACACGGATAAGAATATGTTATGCCTGGCCTGCATGTGACCTATGAACCACATGTGAAGTTCATGAGCTGAGCATTGTCCATTTCTCAGTCAATCTGTTTTGCAAGCAGAGACGACACACAGATGAAGCCTGTGTAAGCAGATTATTGAGGTTAAAGGGACAAATGCCTGATACGGCAATGATGACGTCGTCACTTGGCAGGAGATTGCTCTCAGCCAGCTAAGAGGTTACGTTTACTTGCTGTAAGAGATACGACTTTAGTATTTTCAAATGATATTTTTAGGTAGTGTTACTTTTCCTCCACCCCGCATGGAGAAGAATGTCTGAAAAAAAAAAACAAAAAAACAGTACCAAAATTGAACAATATATTAGTTTTCATGTTTGGAAAATCTGCATAATTGTAATTATGTTAAATTAAATATTCCTTATTCAAACTATATGAAAAAGGTTTCCATACAAATTCTATATATATTATTAGCCCTGTATAAGATTTCATATAGGATTATTCCATAGATAACATTTTCACTTCTAGACTTCCTGATTTTAAAATCTCTTTTATTTTATTTATTTTTATTTGTTTTTTATTTTATTTAGTTTATTTATTTATTTATTTATTTATTTTATTTTTTTTTAATTTTTTTTTTTTTCATTGACTACGAATATAAATCACCGGGACAGACAATATGTCAGTAGGTTTTGGATATGTGTTTGAACTTTTAGCTTATTGTCATTACTAAAGCGTTAAGTAGAGTTCAAATCTTTACGCATAATATATTTGGTTACGTTTTGCTTATTGATTTTATCGTGAAATTCCTTTTTTATTATAATTTTGTAACCCTTCCGACTCTTACGGAGTGTATTTATATTGACTCCACTTGTATCCATATTTATTTTATTTTTTTTTTTAATATTTATTTATTTATATATATTGATAAATTAATGGTTGGCTTGAATATGTGGAAAAGTGTTCTAGCGGCGTACCGTATAAGGCTACTTGCGGCATTAATTCTATAGATACAAGATATAACTGATAAAGGTATTTAAACCGCGAGAACCGCTATAATCCTTTGGATCCAATATCACGAGTTGTAACTCGTAAGACATTGACACTTTTTTTTATTTATCTCTATTCTACCAAACCGATTGACTCTGGGTGATAAAATATATTATTGGTTTTGGCTTAATGGAAAGGAATTCACACAACGTGTTAAGGAGATTATTATTGATTTACACCACCCGAGTCACAGATTATTATGTGTTGAATTCCATGTTTACTGATTTTAGCACTCATAAATATTCCTAACAAGCACTCCATTGCGGTGTTTTTGTTTTTTTAGTGCTATTAATTCTATATAAACGTGTCAAGGAACTATTAACACTAAGAAGTGTTTATTCCCTCTGTCAGACTCGTAATTCTGTTAATAATTCTACGTATATTCTTTCAAGGATTGATTTGGCACAGGATAGGCTCCTAAACTGACAGGTGTCTTAGTGTATCCCTTGTTTTCATGACAGTGTTACAATTAGTTATGTGCTTTTTTATATCTGTAAGCATGTAGGCCAGTAAAATAGTGATTTGGCTTTCTGTGACATAGGAGGGAACCCTGGATGACGGAATGCAACCAGTTTATGACGATTGGTATGAAAGAGATTATTATTACTACCTGGTCGTTTAGTCATCTGCTGTGTTCTTGGGTTTTTCCTCGTCACAGACCTACATATAATATTACATTTGATTACATTATTTTGATACACATACTTTAAATGTACTTTTGCTTTAGGGTTTCTGCTCGAAGTGTTTATTGTTTTTTTTGCCTAGCCACTGACCCTGTTTCCGTTTCGAAGTCTTTATGTTTTGGTGTTTATTGCTGGCTGACTCTGTTTTCC
The DNA here is from genome assembly GCF_015104395.2 of Macrobrachium nipponense. Taxonomy (NCBI): domain Eukaryota; kingdom Metazoa; phylum Arthropoda; class Malacostraca; order Decapoda; family Palaemonidae; genus Macrobrachium; species Macrobrachium nipponense. The sequence continues at coordinate 2,049,912 of NC_061107.1, forward strand.
GTCGAAGTGTTTATTGTTTGGGTTATGTCTGTTGACTCTTGCTTTGTTCAGTTTGTAACAGTTCTGCGCTCCAACCCAGATATTCAATGCTCGCGATCTCTTGGGTTAAGGAATTTTTCTTGTTTAGATACGGTTTTAACAATAGGCACGGATGTTTCTATATCTTTTAGTCCAATTAATGGTTCTTTGCTGTATGGTGCGGGATTGCGGGATAATGCGTCAGCTATGATAATTGCTTTCCCAGGTAGATATCTTATCTTGGCTCCAAAGACCTGAATGATCATTTGTCACCGAGTTCCTTTTGGACTGTGATTAAAGCTTTTGAAAAACTCGGTAAAGGACTCATGTTCAGTAAGGACTTTATCAGGATAGCCATAGATTATGAACTTAAAATGTACTAGTGTTAAAGATACCTAGCCCTTCCTTGCCTATTACTGCATATTTACTTTCAGAGGGCTTTAGTTTACGTGAATAAAAAGCTATAGGAAAGAACTGTTTATCATATTACTGAAGTAGTATCCCTCTTACCTTTCTTGGTCTGAGGCGTCTGTTTCAATAAAAAAAACAAAAAAATTCCTTATTTAAATCAGGGATTTTTTTTTAAGTTAGGTAAGCTGCATTATTCCGCTATTAAGATATCGAACGCCTGTTGATGCTTTTTTGAGACCATAATAAATCTACCGCTCTTCGTAAGATCTGTTAAAGGAGCTGTCATGATTGAAGAGTTACATATTTGCATACGATTGTAATACCCACTACAGCGCAAAAGTGCTGTATCCCCTTTTTACGTTAATAGGTACCGGAAGTTATGAATAGCCGACACCTTACCATGGACTACTTTTAAGACCTTGACCAGACACATAAAACCTAGATAAACATGTTCGGTTTTTAAAAACTCACATTTAGATATTTTACTCTGAGATTATTTGTCTTTGTCTCTGTAGCACTAGCTCTACTTTATGTGAATGTACTTCTAAGGTATTAGAAAAGATTACAAGATCATCCATATAGGCATGTAGGGTATCCCCTAAAAATCTCCAAACACTATATTGTAATTAGGGTGCAACGTAAGCCGGAGGCATACGTAAAAATTGATAATGTCCCCTGAGTGTGCTGAAAAAAAACGGTGTATGAGGTACAATCACTTAGGTAATGGTATCAGGTAAAGAAAATTTCCTTTAAGTAAGTCCAAGTTGGTGAAAAAAATTTATTCTAACCTAACAGAGATAAGATGTCGTCGTACATGGCACAGGAAACTATCGGGAGTCGTTTCCTCCGTTTAAGCGTCAGAAATCTACGCAGATACGCCAAGTCCGATCTTTTATGGCATGACGTGAGGGAAAAATTATAGGGCTTATATGATTTCCTAATGACTCCTATTACTAACATTTTTCAACTTCGTTCATTTTATCTCTATTTTGTTTTGAAATTTCATTGAGAGTCTATGCGAAGGTACGTTTATAGCTTTATGTTTGTCCTTAGACCGTATTTTTGTTTTCAATGACATCCGTTTTTCTCCAGAGATTCACTCGCTAGTAGGAGAAACTTCCTGGTATTCAGGTAGAAGAAAAAAAAAAATTCTGCTGAATCACCTCGCTTGAATGACCTTTACTGATATTACTTTAGATAGATTATCAGAGAGATTCATCCACGACTGGTTGGGCGTGATTAAAAATAGCAACAATAAAAAATGCGATATTTATAACTTCCGTATCCACGATATGTATACTTTTAGGGCTTTGTTCGCGGAAATCGTTATATTTCAGAGTGTCGGGAAGGATTAAAATTTCATTTCCCAGCAAAGTCTTTTTACGCACTAAGGCATTCGAGGGTGCATGCTTCTCGAGATTTTGCGTGCAAAGTGCGACTGCGGTTGTGGGAGAATTCTGTTGGGTCATTTGAACAATGTTACGATTTATGAGACAAATGTATAGTTACCTTTATATAAGTTATTATTTGATTTAATTGTCTCTTTTTTGTTCAAACGGATTTTAATATGTTTTGAACGGTTTATAGGATTTCCCTTTGATAAACACGCCTTATTTTTGCAGGATGTAAGATAATATTTTTGGTATACCCCTAGATGAATCTTACAATTACACTAGATACAGATCAATGTTTTTTTATAACTATAGAGGTATCTGTAAGCGCTCGCTTATCCGGACTTCTCATTAGGGAAGTTCGAACAACAGACGGTGAGTCCCGTAAATACTGGTAATTAATTGTACTAAAGGAATAAATAAGATATTCTAATTTTTTTTACGGCCCGCGTATCAGGTCGGGCTTAATCCACCACTACTCATAATAACTTGTGTATTAAAAAAAACGAAAACCTGCTCTGATTACTTTATACGGTCGTGTGATGCATAGGGAAATTCCTTTTAATTTTAAAATTTTAAAAGGTATTTGGGATGTTAAATGATCCAACATCGCTTTTGCCCCACTCTGCTAGAGTCGCTTATTGTGTGGAATTTGCTTTGCTTTGAAAACGTCGGCAGTTTTTGACTGACCTTGACCGCTTGACTAGGTGACACAGTCACCGAGTTTGCTTGTTTGATTCTGAACGGGCTACTGTTTCTATTTCTTTTTGTAATAATTAGGATCCATCTCTTTATTACCATCGGCAACGTATTGTGTGTTTTTAGCATATGTTGCTGGTTACGTATAAAGCAATGAATGACGAACTATTAGGAACTGAGCGATTACTAATAAGACAAGTTTCTCACTACTGCATACAATTATTAACTGTTTTGTACTTCATTCTTTGCTAAAATTTGAAATAGTGAGGGATCCTGGTCAGCGCATTTAGCCTAATGAAAGTTTTTTATAGGCATGTTATTCCTTGCAATCCAGCCATATTTTTAAAGTTAAGTTGAGTCATTGAGGTTGTTTCGTATGTTTTTATATAACTCAAAAAACTCAAGGCTAAAACTGCCGATCGGGACTTGCAAAGGAGCAATTTTATTGTCATGACCCGAAATAGTGTTTACCTCTAATTTATATAGATTTGTACGGGTGTTTTCCACTTGTTTTTTGTGTGTTTTCTAATCACTACGGTGCTTAACGACCCTATCCATGCATCTGTATAAATACAGACGTCCACTGCGTTAAAACGCATATTCACTGTTTTTTTAATATGATTTGTTTTTTGTTACGTAAGGATTAATAATCACCCCAAAATGATAAAATTAACATAGTATATGATTATGATATTTCAGTAGAACTTCTGGAAACAGACATCAAAGATAAAAACTCGCAGTAGCGAAATCTCAATGATATAGATAATTTCTGTAAAAAAGTAAGATTAAGAATGTCTCGTACTTCAGCCACAGGAATAACGAAATTCGACCTGCAAAGGAAACCACTCAAAGTTACTCCAAATGAATAAAAAATTGTACTTAGCTTGCTTTTGTGGGAAGTCACGGTGTTCCGATAACGACACACGGCCTTGGTCCTCCTTCTCTATTTAGCGGACGACCTGGTTTGGCTTCAGTTTCCCCCGTGCGCGTTGTTTCGATGATTCGAGCCCTTGAAAATCCGATGCTGCAGACGCGTTCGGTTGGTTTCTTGCAGTGCCGGAAACGCTCACGTAACGATGTTTTCTTGAATGATTCTAATGAGAGACGAAGCTTCCGTTGCCGTAGGAAAAGGACACGTCGGTTTTGTTTCTTGAAGTTATTCACTAACGATGATACTAAGTTGCTTGACGAATCTTGTTGTTTTCTGAAGTCGCTCACTAACGATGATACTAGAATTGCTTGAAGAATCTGCTGCTTTCGTCGTCGTTGACTTCATGATTTATTATTCTGTTTTTTCTTCGTAGGACGTTGTAGAGTTCTTCTGGTACGCTGGCCACCAATATTAGGGCTTGTGCCTTGTATGATAAGGCGCCCCTATGAGGTAATGTTAGACCCTAGCGATAATCTATACGCTAAGTCGGTTGGTATTGCACTTCCAATCTTCAATGGAGTGTCTGGGGTTTTGTAGATCACTTACGAAGTCGGTATTATACTTTACGACGATGTGTTAAACTCATGGTTCGGTGAGGTTCTTGTAGAAAACACTAAGTATAAAAAATTATATATTCTTCTGAAGTTTTACATGGTGAAGATCAGGTATGATTGTACAAGTCTTCTAATAACGATAGCTTGATCGCTTCTGCCAATGATGATGGCTAATCCTATTCCTCTACATGATAAAGCTTAGGTAAAGAGGTACAGTCTTCTAATGACGATAGCTAACTCTGTTCTGCTTGTCTACCATCTCCGTTACAAGTTATGAAGGAACAGACAGTAGTTTTCGAACATATGAACATACATACAATGACATAGTTTCATACGAACACACATCAAATGAGACCACGCTACAGATCACGTAGGCGGTAGTTTTTTTGTCTCAAGCAGGGAGCTTGGACTATGTTTTATAAAAACAATTGAATGACTACAGGTGACGCATGTTATCTTAGCTTACTTTTTATTGTATACGTCATCTTTAGCGTCTCTAGTCTGATCACATTCCTGCAAGCAATCTGGGTTTGAACCTCTTTAGTTTTATTCTTTTATATATATGGACTAACATTCCATATTTTTTAGTTATAGTAAAACACAATACTATATTATATATATATATATATATATATAATATATATATATATATATATTTATATATATATATATATATATATCTATATATATATAATGATATATTATATAATAATGATGTAATATATAATATAATATATATAATATATATTATATATATATAATATATATATATATATATATATATATATATATATATATATATATATATATATATAGTATAATATATATATATATATATATATATATATTATATATATATATATATATAAAGAGGGCCAAAAATATAGAAAGTAGTACTATATTTCAGAGACTGCTGTTTGTTTTCTCTTTCTCAGGTAATTCATTACCTGCCTGACGAGAGAGAGACAGCAATCTCTGAAATATATGGTACTTACTTTCTATATTTTGGGCGTTTTTATGTTGCACCTTTTATTAGATGGAATTCTGCTGAAACAGAACATTTTTTACTAGTCATATATATAAATAGGGAGGAGAGAGAGAGAGAGAGAGAGAGAGAGAGAGAGAGAGAGAGAGAGGAGAGAGAGAGATCAACGGACGCAGAAAACGGTGCAAAACGATTAGAAACAGGTTATTGCCAGAATCCGCCAACTTCCCTCAAGATACCAAATGGGCCCGTATCTTCTCAATGAGCAAATGTTGTTTCCCTCCTCG
>NC_061107.1:2057687-2060187 GCF_015104395.2 Macrobrachium nipponense
GCCAAAGACAAAGAGACACAGACGACTTTTATTCAAGACACCATAGCTGAAACATGGGCATCAGGTTGGGCAATTACCTGTCGCATATATTATGCGCATTTAATAACTCGCAATTCGAATGTGCATTAAGCAAAAGTCTGATTTCAATATCGAGTTCCTTCCGTGAATATTATTTCCCCTTCACAGGTCTGCGTTAAGTTTTAAAGCCTGTTTGTTGTATCAAAACAAGCAAATGGACAAGGACTGTCAGTGCTAGTGTTGGGTGTCTGGAAAAAAATGTTTTACATTTCAAAAATCTTCATAAGGATATAATCCTTTAATAAGTGTGAAAAACATTATTATGTTACATTTATTTTGTAAATACCAGAACGGCGCGAATGTTCATTAAAAACCTAAAATAAAGAGTCTAGAATTTCAATGACATATTTGTGGTCTTCAGTGCCTCAAACAATAAATAATCCAAAATACATTATGTGTTTAATCTTTTCTATACAGTGCATGAATACGTCACTTAAGTAAATGAGAATGAGACTGAAAAAACGTCAGAGTTGACTTAATGAACAATGGTTTATGGGCTTTACCCTTCTGCCCTACCTACGAGGCCGGATGGTCATCATTCCTCCCATTATCCGATTACATTTTCACTACATGACTAACTCCAGTTAACAACTGCTAAAATTTTTTTTTTGTTTTTGATACATGCATAAATTGGCACTTTTGCTTGGCATATTTAACATAATACACTCATTGACGATTTCCCTTTAAATAGCTGAAGTGGTCTGCATATCACATACGCATGAAATAATTTCCATTTAATCTGAAAAGATTAATTTCCTCTTGCTGACCCCGTTTTCGTTCCGTTCGTGGTGGATGGACTTACCATATTGAAAGGTGCATTTTTTCGCTTTTGCAAAAAGGGGGGAATACGTATCAAAAATATGCGTAGGAAAAGTCATAGAATTAATTTTACTCGCAGAATTAATACTCGCAAGATATAAACTAACGGTTCTGAATATACTGTCTTGAGACCTTTGAACAATGTGATATGGGTTTCATCTATGCTGAAATTCTTCTATAAACGTTGATAAATATATACGTATAAGGAGGAGAGTTTTTTTTTTTTTTTTTTAGTTTTTTTTTTTTTTTTTTTTGGACTTGTCTGTAGGTCCCTGATGATGAACAAAGTATATATATATATATATATATATATATATATCTATATATATATATATATATATATATATATATATATATATTTACTATGAGAGAGAGAGAGAGAGAGAGGACTAAAATGGGATTTTATTTATTCCTGCAATTACCTTTGTTGCACAGGGATTGCCACAAACAACACAGTAAAAGTAGTACATAGCAGAGCATTTTTATTCAAGATGTTATGCAGAGGAAATCCTGCGACGGAAAATGTACGTATTCTGTTGATATATAGTTCAAAGAAATTGCCAGTAAAAGTTCTTTGATTAAAACACCGAATTCCCTCCACTGCCTCAAACATTTGTTTTCAAGAGTTGGGTCTTTGGCATTCTCAAGGGCGAAGCCCCATTTTATGTCTCTTTCCCCTTTGCTTATTGGCAAATTATGATTTCCTTCGCAGCCTGTTAGCTGTAATGTATCACTTACTCGTATACATCTAGTTCATCTCTGATAATGAATATTTCCCTCTTTCATCGCCTGTGGTGTGCAGGACTCATTCTCTCACTAGTTGACTTGATGTTTTTCACAGAGAAAAATGCTGCGTTGTTGCCTCAGCTCAGCCTTAGCATTCCCTACTTCTAGGTTGCGAAAGCCATTCATGTTCTGTTAAGTACATCCATCAATATACTGATGGATGCTTCCATGCTGTGATGGAAGCTCTCCTAATAATGGGTGGAAGAGTTTATGAACTTTCGAAACTCGAGGTCGATCAAGCAGTGAGCCTTTAATGATGTTAAGAAGATAATCCAAGATTTCCTCATGTCTTAAGGGATTAACAGTCTCAAAATGACTTTCGTGCCCTAATGGCAATATTGGCAGCGTTCGTCAAATCATGTGTCATGTTTCTAGATTTATGGTTTTCATCCTAATCGAAATTAATAAGACGATGATTGACTAACTGAATATTCGTTTCTTGATTTATTAAATGACAAAATGAATATCTAGTACTGGAACAGCGTTTCCTACGGCCCTATGAACTTTGCCCCAAAAAGATTGGCCCGAGAGCCTTTGGCCTACCTTCCACCTGTACGATGACAGACTCTACTTTCTTCGTCCACGTAATCATACGATATCATACTGGTCTCCTTCTGGCAATATCTGAAACATAGGCAAAATAATTCTTTTTTAGACTCTAATCACACCCTTTTACAATGCACAATACTACCCATTAATTCACTTTTCTTCTTACTTTTCCCTACGTTTTTATTATTCAAATTCATGTTTACCCTCTGCTTACCATCAACATTTTCAAATTGTCTGACCTGACTCAGCAACTTCTCTTCACTGGAAC
>NC_061107.1:2065187-2070905 GCF_015104395.2 Macrobrachium nipponense
TCAAACACCCTAATTTTTTTTTTTTTTTTTACTACTTTGCATATCTACATTTCACGCCATTTCATTATTTTCGCCAAATGTACATCTTCAATAAAATTTTTGTATACCCGACTCGATGATATCCATTCTTTACTGCCAATTATACTCGGCAACGAATATTTTATTCACGACATTCTGCATAAAATATTTCAAAAATGATTTGAACGCGTGATGGTAACAGGCATGAAATATTAAAGAAGACCTATCACAACAAATTCAATTAATTTCCGAAAAACCATCGAAATGATGCATTTTAATTCAGGGGCAACAGTGTAGCAGTTGATTTGAAGACATGACACTGATACAAAGTGTGAACACACACACACACACACACACACACACACACACAAAGCAAGATTCCCCAAAATATGTAATTCACAGGATTACGTCTTCATCCGTACAAGTTAATTAGTTAATTAGGACACTATATTTAAGTATCTAAGATTTCCATATCCATAACGATTATAATTGTGCTTTACAGACCTCGCCTGAGAACGCATCGTCCTTGTCTAGGGAATTTCTCTAATCTCTTTCAGCCAGGGAGTGAAATTAGGATCTCCTGAACCAGAGGTCTTCCATTTCCACCTTCGAACTGATGTTGGAATTCGTGATTTATGGACAGCTGTATTGACGCCTGAAAGGCGCCATGAATTATTGCCAATAATAATAATAATAATAATAATAATAATAGTAATTAAAGAAATTAAGAAAGATTAAACTAAAAATAACATAAAAATAGTAACAGAATATTAAAATAATCATAATAAAAAATAAAAAAATAAAAAATAATTGAATGATAATATTGAAAAAAATAAAAAATTAAAATAAAGAAAAAATGGAAAACTAAAAATAACAGTAATAAAAATAACAAAAAAATTATAAAATTAATATAAAAGTAAAAATTGAAATTAAAAATAAATTATTTAGTTCTGCCCTGAGATATTTTCATATGGTTGGGGTTATTTTGATAAATAGTGACCTAATTTTTAAATTGAATTTAATGGAACTGAACACGGAACACTGTGAATGATTAGTAAAATCAGTTCCTAGAGATAAGTGAGCGCATGATGTCTCTTCCGATGGACATTTATAAGTCTTTGAGACATCCTAATATTTGTAACTCATTGTAACTCATTCACTCATTTGCAGATGAGATTTAACAATATATATTATATATCATATTTTTCTACCCTTTTTTTAATGCTATTTCAGTGAAATCTGGCAGTTTTAAAGAAAAGCACCGAGAAACCTTTTAGAATTAATGGCTTTTCATGAAGCTGTCTCTGCAAGGAGATGATGGTGTGTGAAAATGAAAAATGTATTTCTTCCAATTTACATATTAATCAAAGGATTCTTCCCTGTTGTATTGTCAGAGTTTTTTGAGGTCTCCACACCAAGACCCTACTCACTTTCACACCATTTAGCCATTTGCACGATCATACAGTCAGTTTGAAGACAAAAGCCAGCAAAACGGCAATCCAAAACTAATACTGACCCGAGTTTCCAGATGAATTGAACAGATTGTTGTCTGAGTCACGATTTGCACAAAGGAATCCGGGTTTAGTCATAAAGCATGTGGAATATAACTGATTTGTATGGTGTTAATCATGTAGCAATGCGTCCTAAGTAAAGCCTTAGAGGTCATAAAACTTACATAGACAAAGAGAAGACTCTACAACGAAGGAAACATGCTTATGTAAAGAAACTTGTGTTTTTGATGGAGTAACAAAAATAACATTGACCCTAAACCGAATGATTTCAAGCTCCAATAATTGTGGACGAAATATCCCTTTACATTTTTTTAGTAATGGAGGCGAGTTCCTCCTATGTAATTAAGAGCAGGCAATAATGGCCCTCCCATGAAAGCGAAGCCAGTAATTATGCAGATCAAAAGATGAGGGAGAATCGTGTTTTTGGGAGCAATGACGACTTCCCAATGTATGTATGCTGCTCAGTTCACAAAGACCCTCATCGAAGGCAAACGGGGGTTTAGCAAATGTTTCCACTGCGTCCTTCGGTTTAGAGAAATTCTCACACGATAGACCAACACCTCTTGCAGAGAGGTGGAGGAAGAGAGTGATTTTATCTTCCTTTAATTTTAAATAATCTCTTCTTATTGTTTTTTATTTTCCATTTATTTATTTATGTTTTAAAGAAAGTTGGGGTAGTCTGTGCCTTCATATATTGTGCTCAAACCAGCCAGACTGTCACCACTTGCAGATAGGTGAGGGAGAGAGTGATTTTATCATTCTTTAATTTTAATATCCAAATTTTGATTTTCTATTGTTTTTTAGAGAAAGTTGGACTCATCTGTGCCTTCAGATTTCATGATCGAACCAGCCAGACCAACAACGACTTGCAGAGAGATGGAGGGAGAGAGTTATTCTATCTTTATTTAATTCTAAAATTACCTTTTTGCTGAAAGATATAGCTGCCGTCTTCAGAAGCATAAAGTAGGACGGGTTTTTTTTTATTTTGACATTTCTTCATTCTTATCTGTATATTCTAAATTCCCCTTTTTACCAGTCATGATTTCTTTATTGTAACAGAAGGATGAGAAACGATAAAAGGACAAATACCTTCTCTGGTGAGTCAGATAAATCAACTTGAAAATATAGATTCTCAATAACGAGCGACCATCGGGAGTTAGAGCCTTTATTGGCAGTAGTTTTTTATGCTTTTGTTCGTATTTATTTTCACACTGGGAAATGTTTATCGTTGTGAAGAAAAACAAACTAATTCGTTCCTGCAAATGAGTATTTGCTTAACGGTCTAATGAGCTCGTTTTCTCTTGGTGAACATTTTTTCTTTTTATGATCACTTTACATTTGCTCAAAAGTACCTATCGTAATACTTAAACTAATCTACTGCCTCAATAGATTACATTTTATTGGTTTCCAATTTCTCTTCAAAACCTTACTCTTACCTGAATTCAGTCTCGAATTTGCCATCTATCATACAGATACACTCTTTCCCTAGTCTCTGTTTGTATGGTGTTTTTACGTAGCATGGAACCAGTGGTTATTCAGCAACGAGACCAACGGCTTTACGTTGACTTCCGAACCAACGTCAAGAGTGAACGTCTATCACCAGAAAATACACATATCTTACACCTCAATGGAATGCCCGAGAAATCGAACTCGCGGCCACCGAAGTGGCAGGTCAAGACCATAACGATCGATCACGACACTGAGGCGCTTCCCTAGCCTCTGCTGCTTCTCTTAACCATCAAGCCCCACAAGGAAATAAAGCGTCAGTCTTTCAACGCTTCATTCACGACCTATTTTGTGTCTCGCAACTTATACATTTATACCTGGAGACTAACTAGACGTCATGAACAGAGACTAAGAGATTACTGGTTTTTGAACACATCTTGCGTAGAGTAACAGGTCCCATCTACGATATAAACGAAGATGTTTGGAGAAGAAAGCGCATCAAAGAAACGAGAGATTTAACCAGACAAACCTAAATAACTGGTCATGTCGAATCGCAGGGGATACGTTTGGGCTGGAACGTGTGATTGGAATGGCAGAGGGCGGAATACTGGGAATGGGTATGGAAGGATCAGTAGAAGAGAGGAAAACAGGAGAGAGATAATGTGTTCAGAGATCTCAGAGGATTGGGAATGGAATAGGGTCCCGAGAATAACTCTAGAGAAGTAGCACTCAACGGGAGATGTATGGTGCGAGCGGCCATGAGCCACCAAGAGGCCCTTCATCAACAGGAGCGAGTGAGAGTACAAATTATTAAATGACCGAATATTCACGAAGGAAAAGACAGCGAATTGGCCGCCATGATAATGAATATATAAAATTTTCCCTTGAATTGAAGGCAATTGCTTTGAGCGAAATGAGTTACCGAAATAAGCGTCTGTAATAAAGATAGCGGCGACAGAGGGAAAGTGATTAAATTTCGGATAAAAACCACCAGCGCAGTGGCCCGATTTATGCAAATTAGGCAGCTCCCGAAATATGGCCTTTTAATCCCGTCCTAATTATTTTCATCACGAACTGTTAATTAATAGTATAGTATAGAGAGAGAATGAGAGAGAGAGAGAGAGAGAGAGAGAGAGAGAAGAGAGAGATTAGTTACACTTTTCTTGGCCAGACTTGATTACACAATATGCTGGCCTTTATGCAATATATATATATATATATATATATATATATATATATATATATATATATATATATATATATATATATATATATATATATATATGTATATATATATATGTATATATATATATATATGATATATATATATATATATATACTATATATCTATATATATATATATATATTATACTTTTATCTTTTATATATATATATATATAGTATATATATATATATATATATATATATATATATCTATATATATATATATATATATATATGCTTAAAAAATCACAGTAGATGCACGTGACTTCATAAATAAGCGAATACCACGGGAAATGAAAGTCAGAATCCAAGCACTTTCGTCTTTATTCAGACATCGTCAAGGAGCTACTTGACGATGTCTGAATAAAGACGAAAGACGAAAGCGCTTGGATTCCTGACTTTCATTTCCCGTGGTATTCGCTTATATATATATATATATATATATTATATATATATATATATATATCTATATATATATATATATATATATATATATTTATATATATATAGATAGTAGATAGATACATATAAATAGATAGATAGATAGGTAGGTAGATAGATAGATCAATAGATCTAAGATTAACCTGACTTTTCCATCAAAACGAATACCATACAATCCTTCGCAAAAACAATTAGACAAAATGAAAATCTAACTGAATGAATGGAGACGGACTGTTCCTTGCAACCCAGCCATGTTTTAAAATGATAATTGGGACATTCTAAAAAGAAGTAAATTTATGGAACGAATAAAATTTTTCGAAAAATACAAAAACTTAAATAAAAACCAGTTCTGCTGACAAGTTCTGATTACACTAGCGAGAGGGTGAACGTGAAATGACGGTGCATTAATTAGCATATGATTAATGACCACATTTTTTTTTTGTTTTTTTTTTCTTAACCTCAAGCAACCCCCAATCCCTGACTGAGCTATGTCACGAAGCTAAGCTACCGAATATTTCGGCTATGATTGGCTTACTTCGATACGATTATGAATGCCTTCATTTTTCATCATGAATGACATTCGGGAATAGAAAAAAAGTATTGAAAAGTAAAAGGTAAAGCTTTGTAAGCCTCGAAGACATTTTTTTACATTATCTTCAAAGACTAGAGAGAGGGAGGGAGAGAGAGAGAGAGAGAGAGAGAGAGAGAGAGAGAGAGAGGAGAGAGTGAGAACAGAAAAATAATCGAGAGCAGAAAATACCACAAACTAGAAGTATAAACCTTCTAAGTATTATTTCTAACGTATAATTCATCTTCTAAATAGTTGATTAGAACAAGAAATAAATAAAATGGCTAAAAATTCCTAAGGGCATCATATTCAGTTTTTTCTTAGATAAATGGCAACGTTCGGCTTCCTAAAAGCTTTCTATTGATACGGCATGCTCTCAACGTCAGCGGGACCTTCGAGATTTACGTCAAAGCTTTGACTATACAATAAATTTCCACCCTCAGAAGGAAGCGAAACATCTATATGGAAAAGGGACTCCTTAGATCTTTGGTGAATAATATTCCGCTGCTC
>NC_061107.1:2071405-2076405 GCF_015104395.2 Macrobrachium nipponense
CAACATACCAACAACTTTTAATTATATTTAGTCTTTTTCGTTCTCTCTCTCTCTCTCTCTCTCTCTCTCTCTCTCTCTCTCTCTGTTGCAACATCTGCCAAGATCAAATTCCCTTTCGCTCAAATACTTCGTTCACGTGTTGATGCACTATCCGCAACCCGAGCGGTCTGCCCTTACAAAGACAGGTCGTTGGTACGAGTATGTTGAATCTAGTTTGTTTAACTGGAACTGGAAAGTCCTCGTTATAAAAATTGATATCTCAAGGAGATGCGTATTTTCTTAAGCAATCTTTTTTCATACTTGATGTTGGTTTTACTGGGAAAAAGAGCTTAGAAAACAAGCCAAGGTCATTGACCGAGATGGATTTCCTGTCACTTAATCTTTGTCAAGAATGGAGTGGAGAGGTTACATGTCTAATATAATATATCATATAAATTATATTACATATTATATAGTAAATGGTAGGTAAGGAAAGGAAAGGAAAGGAAAATTGTTGCTCAAGCGTCAGAAATCGACATAATTTGATTATTTAAGGGCTAATGAGAATTATCATTAATTAACCACGTAAAACCAAATAGTAAGCAGTACCATTTCTTGTAGAAGCTTAATAAATCATGCAAAGTCGCAGCTATAGAGAGAGAGAGAGAGAGAGAGAGAGAGAGAGAGAGAGAGAGAGAGAGAAGAACGCTCAAAATCAGATTCAAATCTTGAATTCCACTTTACGTTGGTTATTCTCATAAAATTAACACTAGGACATTTACAAAAGGAACTTCAGTCCTAACTCAGCCAGAGAGAGAGAGAGAGAGAGAGAGAAGAGAGAGAGAGAGAGAGAGAGAGACGCTTTCATTCGTTGGAGTGGTGCTTTCATTAGCTTCTGGTGTTCCTTCTCTTGCAAATTATATTCAGTTATTGTTTGACGTTGTACTGGAAACTGAGATTGAAAAACTCCCCGTAGGGAGTAGTGCCGTCTGTGCACTTCATGCGGTGTACTGTAGGCCTTACGTAAGGTTCTTTGCAACGTGCCTTCGGCCCCTACCTGTAACCCCTTTCGCTCATTTTCTTGTACCTCCCTTTATCATGTTTCACTTCCATTTTACTTTCCACTCTCTCGTAGCAATTGATGCATGGCGGAACTGCTTTGAGGTTTTCCTCCCTTTAACCACACCTTTCAAACCTTTTACTGTCGATTTCCGTCTCAGCGCTGAACGACCTCACAGGTCTCAGTGCTTGTCCTTTGGCCTAAATTCTTTGTTCAATTCCATTCAATTCAATTTAAAAATTAGGTAACTTTTTATCAAAATAATCCCAACCATATGAAAAAATCTCAATGCAGAACTAAACAATTTATTTTTAATTTTAATTTTTATTTTTTATATTCATTTCATCATTTTATTTTTATCTTATTAATGTTATTTTTAGTTTTTCCATTTTTTCTTTATTTTTTTATTTTCAATATTATTATTTGATAATTTTTTTTTTATTATAATTATTTTATTATCTGTATAATTTTTTGGTATTTTAATTTAATCTTTCTTTCATTCTATTATTATTATTATTAATTCTTATTATTATTATTATTATTATTATTATTATTATTATTATTATTATATTATTATTATTGTTTTATTTGGTTACTTGTTTATTGTTATTGTTATTGTTATTGTTTTATTATTAATTATTATTATTATTATTATTTATTATTATTATTATTGTATGCTGGAAGTAAAACCTCTTTTAAATATGTTTTATTAAAAGTGATTGCTGCATCAGCTGCATTAATGTTTATAAAGGTTCTTCTCTATTTCTCTAATTATTATTTTCTCATTGCTGCTTAAACTGGTGAGCAACGCACCGAAGGTTGACCTATTTCAATTAGGTAATAGTCAAAACACGATTGGATTTTTATTGGTAAAAAATTCTAGTGGGGTAGTCAAATATTATTATTATTATTATTATTATTATTATTATTATTATTATTATTATTATTATTAGTTATTATTATTATTATTGTTATTGTTATTGTTATTGTTGTTGTTGTTGTTGTTGTTGTTGTTGTTGTTGTTGTTGTTGTTGGCAATGATTCATGGCGCTCTCAGGCGTCAATACAACCCTCCATAAAATCACGAATTTCAACATCAGTCGAAGGAAATGGACGACCTCTGGTTCAGGAGATCCTAATGGCATTCCCTTGCTGAAAGAGATTTGAGAAAATCCCTAGATAAGACAAAACGTTCTCAGGCGATGGTCTTTAGAGCACAATTCTAATTATTATAAAAATTGAAATCTTAGATACTTAAATATAGAGTCCTAATTATTTAATTAACTTGTACGGATGAAGATGTAATCCTGTGAATTACATATTTTGGGGAATCTTGCTTTGTGTGTGTGTGCTTGTGTGTGCGTTCACACTTTGTATCAGTGTCATGTCTTCAAATCAACTGCTTCACTGTTGCCCCTGAATTAAAATGCATCATTTCGATGGTTTTTCACGATATTAATTGAATTTGTTATGATAGGTCTTCTTTAATATGTCATGCGTGTTGCCATCACGCGTTCCAATAATTTTTGAAAAATTTCCTGCAGAATGTTGTGTTTAAAATGTTCGTTGACGAGTATAATTGGCAATAAAGAATGGATATCGAGTCTGGACACAAAATTTGGCTGAAGCTGTCAATATACAATTTTTTGCGTTGTACATGCGACGAAATTAATGAAATGGCGTGAAATGTGGATCTACGAAGTGGGTAAAAAATTTCTTTGTCCACCCTCTCCTAACAATTATTTCATAGAGCAACTTCCTTGAGGTTTTCCAGTTGTTACACTTTTCTAACTTTTACTGTCAATTTCTGTTTCAGCGCTGAATTACTTCATTGGTCCCAGTGTTTGGCCTTTGGCCTAAAATTTTATACATTCATTTCAATTTAGTTCATCTATTTATCATTATCTCAGTAACAAAAGTGGCCAACGACTTTCCACGATCATCTTGGGATGTAAATACGAGGGAAAAAAAACTCATTAAAATGCGTAACCTATTGCAAAGGAAGTTTTATTTAATTTATCTACATATTTCTATCTTCAATCAATGTTCCATTAGCTGCTAATTAGGTTGGCAAGGAAGACCTAATTAGGAATTTTTCAAGAAATGAGCGAGTCACGTGACGCTGGAATTTAAAATAGAAATTGATGGCTTCATCCGCTGACGTTTCTCTTCACAAAAAGAAATGTTACAGCAAAGTTTTCAAATTTAAACACGAAAATATTGCAGGGTAAAAGTGCCTTTAGACAGAATCAAGGAAGTGAGTTATACAAGTTGGTGTTTTTAATATCTCGGTGAAATTAAGTTTCCGTCTGTGAACAATGCTGGGAAAAAAGTGTAGATTAAACAATAAACATTTATTTATTTCGTTTAAATCCATTTACGAACAAACTCTTGATGATTATCTTTCACAACATTTAATTTTTTTTTACATAACAAATAAATATCAAACACTGAAATGCAAGTCTTTCTATAGATCAGTCATTTACGAACAAAATCAAGATGATTATTTTTCACGTTTATTTTCTATCTCATTTCTAATACAGCATTTCAATTATTCTTAAAATAACAAATAAATACTAAACAGTGAAAGGCAAGTCTTTCTGTATGCCAGGTACTTGCTCTAAATTATGTAGTTTAATAAACATACAGCATGTTTTTAGAAAACCGTACCCAATGGTCAAATATTCAAAGTAAAATTAAGCTCTTATTGGGACTTTTTTTCTCTCTGATCTCTTGTAGGACTGTCTGAGAGAGGTGGGTTGCATCTCCGAGGGTCGCTGTTGAAATAATGCAACGAGGCAATTTAGGAGAATATCAATCAAACGTGCAAGTTAGTGAGCTGATATGAAAAGCCATAAAACTGCATTGTTGCAAAGTTATGACGTCTAGGATTCGTGGAATGATCAGATTATGCGGTTCCAGTGAAGAGAAGTTGCTGAGTCAGGTCAGACAATTTGAAAATGTTGATGGTAAGTAGAGGGGGAACATGAATTTGGATAAGAAAAACGTAGGGAAAAGTAATGAAGAAAAATGAATTAATGGGTAGTATTTTGCATTGTAAAAGGGTGTGATTAGAGTCTCAAAAAGAATTATTTTGCCTCTGTTTCAGATATTGTCAGAAGGGGACCGGAATAATATCGTATGATTACGTGGAGGAAGAAAGTAGAATCTCTCATCGTATTGTTGGAAGGTAAGCCAAAGCCAAAGGCACTCTGGCCAGTGTTTTGGGTCAATGTTCATAGGGCCGTAAACGCTGTTCCAGTACCAGATATTCATTTTGTCATGTAATAAATCAAGAAACGAATATTCAGTTAGTCAATCATCATCTTATTAATTTCGATTAGGATGAAAACCATATATCTAGAAACCATACTAATGATTTGACGAACGCTGTCAATATTGCCTATAGCGCACGAAAGTCATTTTGAGACTGTTAATCCCTTAAGACATGAAGAAATCGTGGATTATCTTCTTAACATCATTAAAGGCTCACTGCTTGATCGACCTCGAGTTTCGAAAGTTCATAAACTCTTTCACCCATTATTAGGAGATCTTCCGTCACAGCATGAAAGCATTCATCAGTATATTGATAGATGTACTTAACAGAACATGAATGGCTTTCGCAACCTAGAAGTAGGGAATGCTAAGGCTGAGCTGAGGCAACAACGCAGCATTTTCTCATGAA
Organism: Macrobrachium nipponense; assembly: GCF_015104395.2. NCBI lineage: Eukaryota > Metazoa > Arthropoda > Malacostraca > Decapoda > Palaemonidae > Macrobrachium > Macrobrachium nipponense. Next base: position 2,076,130 of record NC_061107.1, read on the forward strand.
AACAACAAGTCAAGTAGTGAGACAATGAGTCCTGCACACCACAGGCGATGAGAGAGGGAAATATTCATTATCAGAGATGAAACTAGATGTATACGAGTAAGTGATACATTACAGCTAACAGGCTGCGAAAGAAAATCATATTCTTGCCAATAAGCAAAGGGGAAAGAGACATAAAATGGGGCTTCACTCTTGAGAATACCAAAGACCCAACTCTTGAAAATAAATTTTTGAAGCAGTGGAGGGAATTTGGTGTTCAAATAACTTTTACTGGCAATT
>NC_061107.1:2078905-2088905 GCF_015104395.2 Macrobrachium nipponense
TTACTATGTGTGCCGTTTCTAGGATCACACTCTTCTGCATGAGGCCCTGAGCTACTTCAGCCTCTAGTTTTTCTAGATTCCTTTTCAGGGATCTTGGGATCGTCCCTAGTGCTCCTATGATTATGGGTACGATTTCCACTGGCATATCTCATATCCTTCTTATTTCTATTTTCAGATCTTGATACTTATCCATTTTTTCCCTCTCTTTGTCTTCAACTCTGGTGTCCCATGGTATTGCGTCATCAATGAGTGATACTTTCTTCTTGACTTTGTCAATCAACTTCATGTCTGGTCTATTTGCACGTATCACCCTATCCGTTCTGATACCATAGTCCCAGAGGATCTTTGTCTGATCGTTTTCTATCACTCCCTCAGGTTGGTGCTCGTACCACTTATTACTGCAAGGTAGCTGATGTTTCTTGCACACGCTCCAGTGGAGGGCTTTTGCCACTGAATCATGCCTCTTTTTGTACTGGTTCTGTGCAAGTGCCGGACATTCGCTTGCTATGTGGTTAATGGTTTCATTTTTCGTATTGCACTTCCTACATATGGGAGAGATGTTATTTCCGTCTATCGTTCTTTGAACATATCTCTTAGGCCTGATCTTCTGCCGCTGTTATCATTCCTTCAGTTTCCATCTTTAGCTCTCCCCTCTGTAGCAATTGCCATGTGTCATCGCTGGCTAGTTCTTTAGTCTGTCTCATGTGTTGCCCGTGCATTGGTTTGTTGTGCCAGTCCTCTGTTCTGTCTGTCATTCTCCTGTCTGTATATTTCTGGGTCTTCGTCTACTTTTATTAGTCCTTCTTCCCATGCACTCTTTAGCCACTCGTCTTCACTGGTTTTCAGATATTGCCCCAGTGCTCTGTTTTCGATGTTGACGCAGTCCTCTATACTTAGTAGTCCTCTCCCTCCTTCCTTTCGTGTTATGTATAGTCTGTCCGTATTTGCTCTTGGGTGTAATGGTTTGTGTATTGTCATATGTTTCCTGGTTTTCTGATCTATGCTGCGGAGTTCTGCCTTCGTGCATTCCACTATTCCTGCGCTGTATCTGATTACTGGCACTGCCCATGTGTTTATGGCTTTTATCATATTTCCGGCGTTGAGTTTTGACTTGAGTATCGCCTTGAGTCTCTGCATATATTCTTTCCTGATCGTGTCCTTCATCTCTTGGTGTTTTATATCTCCTCCTTCCATTATTCCCAGGTATTTGTATCCTGTCTCATCTATGTGTTTGATGTTGCTCCCATCTGGTAGCTTTATCCCTTCAGTTCTCGTTACTTTGCCTTTTTGTATGTTGACTAAGGCGCATTTTTCTATTCCAAACTCCATCCTGATGTCCCCAGATACAATCCTTACAGTCTGGATTAGGGTATCTATTTCCTTGATGCTCTTACCATACAGCTTGATGTCGTCCATGAACATCAGATGGTTGATTCTGTTGCCTCTTTTCTTGAGTTGGTACCCGGCATCCATCTTCTGTAGTACTTTTGTCATGGGAATCATGGGTACAACGAAGAGTAGTGGGGACAGTGAGTCGCCCTGGAAGATCCCTCTCCTGATATTAACCTCTGCTAGTCTTATTCCAGAGCTTGTAAGTATTGTATTCCAGTTGCGCATTGTATTTTTGAGGAAGGTGATAGTATTTTCCTCTGCCCCATATATTTTCAGGCATTCTATTAGCCATGTGTGTGGTATCATGTCGAAGGCTTTTTTATAGTCTATCCATGCCATGCTTAGGTTGGTTTTCCTTCTCCTACTGTTCTTCATTACCATTTTGTCTATGAGGAGCTGGTCTTTTGTGCCCCTACACTTCCTTCTGCAGCCTTTCTGTTGGTGGGGATGGTGTTTGTCTCCTCTAGGTAGTTGTATAGCCTTTCACTGATGATACCTGTTAGTAACTTCCACATTATTTGGTAGGCAGGTGATAGGCCTGTAGTTACTGGCTATATTTCCCTTACTCTTGTCTTTTTGTACTAAGGATGTTCTTCCTGTGGTCATCCATTTGGGTGCTTGGTGATTTGAGATACAATGCTGGAGTTGTTCTGCTATTCGTGGGTGTAGGGCCTTGAAGTTTTTTTTGAGCCAGTTATCCATGGACTTCATCGGACCTGGGGCTTTCCAGTTTGGCATTTTCTTTAGTTGGTGTCTGACTGTGTCTGTCGTGATGTCTGTGAATCTTTGTTTTATTCTCCCTGTTTCTTCTTCCTTGACTTCCTGGAGCCATGTTGCATGTTTGTTGTGTGATACCGGATTGCTCCATATGTTTTCCCAGAGTCTCTTACTTGGTTCGGCTTCAGGAATTTCTGGGTGGTTGTCTTCCCCTCTTAGTTGGCTGTATAGTCTTTTCTGGTTGGTTCCGAATAGTTTGTTCTGTTGGTATCCCTTATTCCTGTTCATGTACCGTTGGATCTTACGTGCTTTGGCCTTAAGCCTCTGTTTTACATCTTCTATTGTGTTTAGTTTTCCCCTCTCTTGTACTTTGTATTTCTCGTTGAGTTCCTCCCTTGTTTTCTTGCTTCTTAGCCTTTTTCTGCCATCTCTTTCAGTTTACTCAAGTCAGATCTCATTACCATGATTTTGCTTTTCCAGGCGCCTTTTCCAAGGAGGTTGCTGTTTTGGTTTCTGTTGGGTTGGTTGTGCTGGTGGTGTTGTGTTCGAATCCCCATCAGTTCTGCTACTAATCTTGCTCCTGCATATGTCAAGTTATTTGTTTCTGTGATACTGGTGGTGTGTATTATGCCCATTATTTCATTGACCTCACTTGTTTTCTCCCTTAATTTCTTGGTGTTGTAGGCTTTCATGGAGGGGATCTTTGTTCTCTCTGTATCTGGCTCCATCCATTGTCTAATCTTTTCTACCCATTCCGTCCTCTCTGTTACTTCGTCGGTGTTTCTTCGTGTGTCGTTGTTTGATACCTCATCCTCCCTGTCGTCTTCTGTGGCATCGTCTCTCAGTTCGTCTTCGTGTAATTCGTTGTCGTGTGACATTTCCCTTTCCAGTTCTTCTCTTTCTGTTGGGGAGAGCCAGTTCTTTTTATTTATTATTATTATTATTATTATTATTATTATTATTATTATTATTATTATTATTATTATTATTATTATTATTATTATTATTAAAAATGATAGAATTAAAATTAAAATAAAAAATTTTCTTATTTTTGTTGTCATTTTCATTAGTATTATTTCATGATTCTTTTTATTTTTATCATTACTGATTCATTATTTTCATTTTTACTACTTTTAATAATAATAATAATAATAATAATAATAATAATAATAATAATAATAATAATAATAATAATATGCAGGAAGTAAACCCTCTTTTAAACATGTTTTATTAAAAGTAATTGCTGCCTCAACTGCATTAATTTTATATAGGTTCTTCTCTATTTTCCTAATCATTGTTTTTTTTATTGTTGCTTAAACTGGTGAGAAACGCACCGAAGGTTGGCATGTCTGAAATAGGGAATTATCAGAGTCGATTTTAACCTTATTCAAAAATGCCGGAGGAGATAGTCAAACTTTTCGAGCATAACCCAGTGTTTATTGAGGGCGATCTTAACATCAACCTTGATAAACTCTACGGTGTTTGCCCTGAAGGTTTCACTGCCTCCTCCGGCTGAAGGAGCAATTATTACTTTTAATAGAATAATAATAATAATAATAATAATAATATAATTATAATAATAATAACAACAAATTCAAGCTCCCAAAGAATATCAAGGTGTTCATTAGGATGTAGTAAGATCAGGTAAAGGGGAAAGACAGAAAGAATGAATTACCAATGATCAATAAAGCAAAGAAATGAATTAATAAATTCATTAATTGATAGGCCTATCAAGAAGTATTCAATCTTATGGATTTAGGTAGCTAACACAGAGAGAGGAGAAGAGGCGATGGTGTATATATAAATCACAAGTCATGAAAGTTTGATAATGAAGATATTTAGAATGACAGTAGACAATACGTCAAAGAAATTGAGAGATAAGTTTGGGCGCCAACGGAGATGATCAGAACGTGCTGTAGGACTGCTTAAGGACAAATGTGAATGACTTTATATAATATATATATATATATATATATATATATATATATATATATATATATATATATATATATATATATATATGTGTGTGTGTGTGTGTGTGTGTGTGTGTGTGTGTGTGTGTGTCAGTGGGAAACGATGGAATAGAACGCGGCCCCTAAACAAAACAAAAGGAAACTAAAATCATTTCATTGCTTGAAATATTTCCACGTTTGGTCAGACACTGACGGTTGGTTAAACGGTTGTCCGTCGCTGTATGATTTATATATATTGAAAAAAAAAACGGTATCCACTCAGACATTCAACTTTAATACTTGCAAAATATCTGCCCTGGAATTCAGAGCCTTCAAAAGCAGTGGTTGTTATATTCTTGTTTTACTGTTTTCTGAAACAAACTTGAAAATTAAAGAGCTCTTGGTAGCTTATATCAACATTCGCGTCTATTCTAAAATTCCGAGCCTTCAGAAGGGTCCAGATAGAAAATAATATTGGAACTCCAGTGCCTAGTTCTCTAGACTTGGTGTATTCGCCGCACCAGCTTTAACGATTGCTTTTATTCGCATGACCACATTCACGCTGGCCTTAATTTTCAAATAACTCCATTCACCAAGGTATTAGATCCTTTAATAGCTTCAGAAACTACTCTTGTTATATATAATCTCTATCCTCTATAATTTCTAACTACCTGAAGCTAGAGTCTGAATATCCAAATCCTTTCTCTGACCTCAAATTCCAGGATGAATTTCGCGTTACTGCCTAAATTTTTTTCATTATTTGGTATGAACTCTTGGTAATATCGACGAAATGAATCACGGCCCCTCCCCCCCGCGTGCAATTGCGTTATCGTGTGCGTCTCCGTTAAAACAATGAAGATGAGCATAATTGTATCGCGATGGTGATGCTTGGTTTTCCTCCAACAGAAAGTAGAGACGTAAAATGTTGTTTCGTTTATGTTCAGCTTGCAGTGTAGCAGCGTCATCTGAAGACCTAAAAAGTCCAGCTCCTTTGGGAATCCGTATCCTAACCTTGGATATATTATAATTTTTAATTACTACTTTGGCATTATATTTATGATGGCCAATCAATGAAACCGCAAAATATATGCTATATTTCCCCCGTAAAGGGTTAGTGCCGTCAGTTCATCTCTCGCGGTGCGTTGTAGGCATTCCTTAATGTTCTTTGCAGCGTGCCTTCGACCCCTATATGCAATCCCTTTCGTCCCTTTAACTGTGCCTCCTTTCATAGTCTCTTTCATCTATCTTACTGTCTACCCTCTCCTAACAATTATTCCATAGTGCAACTGCTTTGAGGTTTTCCTGTTGTTACACCTTTCTAACTTTTACTGCCAATTTCCGTTTCAGCTCTGAATGACTTCATTGGTCCCAATGTTTGGCCTTTGGCCTAAAATTCTATACATTCATTTCAATTCAGTTCATCTAATCATCAATATCTCTGTAATAAAAGTGGCATACGACTTTCCACGATCATCCTTGGATGTGAATACGAGGAAAAAAACTCTAATTAAAATGAGTAACCTATTGCAAAGGAAGCTTTTATTTACTTTAAATCTACATATTTGTATCTTAGAATGTTCAATTAGCTGCAAATTAGGGTGGGAAGAAACAACTAATTAGGAATTTTTCAAGAAATGATCGAGTCATGTCACGTTGGAATTAAAAGAAGAAATCACGAGAAAAGCATTTAAAATTGATGGCTTCATCCGCCGACGTTTCTCTTCACAAAAAGAAATTTTTCAGCAAAGTTTGCAACGCTAAAAACGGAGATATTGCAGGGTAAAAGTGCGTTTAGACAAAATCAAGGAAGTGAGATACAAGTTGTCGTTTTTAATATCTCGGTGAAATAAGGTTTCCGGCTGTGAACAATGCTGAAAAAAAAATGTAGATTAAACAATAAACATTTATGTATTTTGTTCAACTTTTTGGTGGCAGCAGCTGAATTCATTTACGAATAAAATCAAGATGATTGTTTTTCACGTTTATTTTCTATGTCTCATTCCTAATACAGCATTTAGTTTTTTTTTTTTTGTACATAACAATAAATATAAACACTGAAATGCAATTCTTTCTATAGGTCATTCATTTACGAACAGAATCAAGATGATTATTTCTCACGTTTATTTTCTGTCTTATTACTAATACAGCATTTCAAATTATTCATAAAATGAAAAAAAATAAATACTAAACACTCAAATGCAAGCCTTTATGCATGTCAGGTAGTTGCTCTAAATTATGTAGTTTAATAAACATACATGTTTTTAGAAAACCGTACCCAGTGGTCAAATATTCAAGGTAAAAAGAGGCTCTTATTGTGAATTTTTTCCTCTCTCATCTCTGGTAGGAAAGTCTGAGAAAGGTGGGTTGCATATCCGAGGGTCGCTGTTCCAATAATGCAACGAGGCCATTCAGGAGCATATCATTCAAACGTGCAAAATAGTGAGCTAGTATGAAAAGCCATAAACTGAATTGTTGCAAAATTATGGCGTAGAGGATTCGTGGAATGATCAGATTACATGGCTCCAGTGAAGAGACGTTACCGAGACAGGTTAGATAATTTGGAAATGTTGATGGTAAGCAGAGGGTAAACATGAATGTGGATATGACAATCGTAGGGAATCGTATATTTGGAAGGTAAGCCAAAGGCACTCGGGCCAATCTTTTGGGTCAAAGTTCATAGGGCCGTAAGAAACGCTGTTCCAGTACTAGATATTAATTTTGTCCTTTAATAAATGAAGAAACGAATATTCAGTTAATCAACATTATCTTATTAATTTCGATTAGGATGAAAACCATAAATCTAGAAACATGACGCATGATTTGGCGAAAGCTGCCAATATTGCCTATAGCGCACGAAAGTCATTTGAGACGGTTAATCCCTTAAAACACAAAGAAATCGCGGATTATCTTCTTAACATCATCAAAGGCTCACTGCTTGATCGACCTCGAGTTTCGAAAGTTCATACACTCTTCCATCCATTATTAAGAGAGCGTCCATCGCAGCATGAAAGCATTCATCAGTATATTGATTGATGAACTTAACAGAATCTGAATGGCTTTCGTAACCAAGAAGTAAGGAATGGTAAGGTTGAGCAGAGGCAACAACGCGGCATTTTCTCATGAAAACATCAAGTCAAGTAGTGAGACAATGAGTCCTGCACACCATAGGCGATGAAAGAGGGGAATCATTCATTATTAGAGATGAAACTAGAGGTATACGAGTAAGAGATGTATTTCAACTAACAGGCTGCGAAGTTAAATCATATTCTTGCCAATAAGCAAAGGGGAAAGAGAAGTGGAGGGAATTTGGTGTTCAAATAACTTTTACTGGCAATTTCTTTGAACTCTATATATCCCAGAATACGTATATTTTACGTTGCAGGTATTTCCTCTACATAACATCTTGAATAAGAATGCTCTGCTATGTACTACTTTTACTGTGTTTTTTTGTGGCAATCCCTGTGCAACAAAGGTAATTGCAGGATGGAATAGAATTTCATCCAATCTCTCTCTCTCTCTCTCTCTCTCTCGCTCTCTCTCTCTCTCTCTGAATATATATATATATATATATATATATATATATATATATATATATATATATATATATATATATATATATATATATATATATATACCTGCGACGTAAAATATACGTATTCTGTGATATATAGTTCAAAGAAACTGTCAGTAAAAAAGTTGATTTGAACACCGAATTCCCTCCACTTCCCCACAAATTTATTTTCAAGAGTTAGTGGGTCTTTGGTATTCTCAATGGCGAAGCCACATACTATATTCATCATCAGGGACCTTCATGCAAATCCACTTATAAGACATATGAAAACCCCACGATCCAAATATGTATATTATTTATGAACATTTATAGAAGAATTTCAGCAATGATAAAGCCCATATCACATTTTCAAAGGGCTCAAGACATTATATTAAAAACCGTTAGTTATATCTGCGAGGAGTTAATTCTGTATGAACGCTTCTCCTATGCATATTTTGATACGTATTCCCCCTTTTTTGCAAAGCGAAAAATGCTCCTTCAATATGGAAAGTCCGTCACCACGAAGGTCAGCAAGAGGAATATGTCTTTCAGATTAAATGGAAATTATTTTCACGCGTATGTGATATGCAGATCCACTCCAGCTATTGAAAGGGGAATCGTCATAGAGACTATTACGTTAATATGCCTTGCAAAAGCGCCAATTTATGCATGTATCAAAACCGTTTTTTCAGTAGTTGTTAAACTGGAATTAATCATGTAGTGAAATGTAATCGGATATGTGGTGAATAACGACCAACCGGCCTCTTAGGTAGGGCAGAAGGGTAAAGACCATAAACCATTTCATTAACTCACACTCTGACGTTTTTTCAGTCTCATTCACATTTAATTAGGTGACGTATTTATGCACTAGTGTATGTATAGAAAAGATTAAACACATATAATGTATTTTGGATTCAAGAGTCCTACCCTCAATGCATATCCCAGTAACTCGCTCACGCAGTCTCACGAAAACAATAGAAAACGAACAAAAGCATTGTGGGAAAATAGTTGGTGTTTTATCGAAGTCAACTCGGAGCAAGATTTTTATTGTTGAGGCACTGAAGACCACAAATATGTCACTGAAGTTCTAGACTCTTTATATTTTAGGTTTTAATGAACATTCGTGCCGGCCTGTCTTTACAAAATAAATGTAATATAATAATGTTTTTCACAGTTATTAAATGATTATTTTCTTACGAAGATTTTTGAAAATGTGAAACATTTTTTTTCCAGACACTAACACTAGCACTTGACAGTCCTTGTCCATTTACATGTTTCAATACAACAAACAGGCTTTAAAACTTGACGCAGACCTGTGAAGGGGGAATGATATTTATGGAAGGAACTCGATATTGAAATCAGACTTTTGCTAATGCCCATTCGAATTGCGAGTCTTAATTATGTATAATATTATGCGAGAGGTAATGCCCCAACCTGACGCCCATTTCAGCTATGATCTCTTGAATAAAAGTTGTCTGTGTCTCCTTGCCTTTGGCGGCAAACTGGCAACCCTGTGTGACGATTGTTAATGACAGTAATTGTAGAATTAAACAAGGTGCAATTGATCTCTTTTTTTTTTTTTTTTTTATATTCATACCATAGCCATCGCCAGGTGACACAGACTGTGTATGAGTGTGTGTGTGTGTGTGTGTGTGTGTGCGCGCGCGTGTGTGTGTGTCGTTGGCGAACAATATGTCATGAATGCTAAAAAAAAAAAAAAAAAAAAAAAAATCACAGGCTTCGGTGGAGGGCTTTTGCTACTAAATCATGCCTCTTTTTTTGTACCGGTTCTGTGCAAGGGCCGGGCATTAGCTTGCATATTCTTATTATTATTATTATTATTATTATATTATTATTATTATTATTGACACTGAATCGTGAGGAAAACCTCGAAAGAAAAACCAGTGTCTGAGAGAAACACAAATCCTGCTCCTTCCATTTTTTTATTCTTCTCAAGAGCCTCTTCTCCTTCTTCTTCTCCTTCTTCTTCTTTTTCTCGAGGCATCTGGCTGATCCAGATGAGTACCCGATACTACAGATTACAGGGTTCTGTTGCAGGATCTCTCTCTCTCTCTCTCTCTCTCTCTCTCTCTCTCTCTCTCCAGCATTTCTCACGAAATTCAACCCTCTGAACTCTGAGTCTTTATATTCCTGCACGAGGCCTCGTTTCCATTTGTGTGTTCCCGGCATGCAGATGTATTGATATACTTTTGTACGTTTATTATTCATAGAATACTTTATAAAAAAAACAATAAAAAGACCGAGACCAAGTCTCTCTCTCTCTCTCTCATCTCTCTCTCCTCTCTCTCTCTCTCGTATTCACAGTAATTGTGACGCATTCGTAAACTTGCACATTTTTCCGTAGATGAAATATTTCAGAGCAGCAACA
>NC_061107.1:2093905-2103905 GCF_015104395.2 Macrobrachium nipponense
AACGCCTGGGACTATGGGATTTTTATCATTGTTATTAATTCTTACGAGGGAACGTCTTATTGTATTTTCCTATTTGAACACAATTTTAGTTTCCTTCTGACTTTTGTTGATATGTCCATTTATATTCTTTACTTCTGGATTAAAGGGAAGGGACAAATATCTTTTTGGTTTTTCCTTAGTATTATCTCTCAGTCCATAGAACAACTTCCTAGCTCGCGAAATTGCTTTCTCAATGAAGTGAGGGGGATATCTGAGACTTCTAAAAGTAGCCGTGATATGTTTAAGTAATATTATTATGAATTTTGCTTTACGCGCATTCAGAATTTGCGACTCCGAATATATAGACGGTGAACTTAAACACATCACGGCTACTTTTAAAAGTCTCAGATACAAGTCTTTTGTCAACGAAGACCCATTTGTTAATTTTTATATTACTAGTATGTTTTTAAAAGATTTCAACTGTAGGACAGGCTCTGTTTTTCCCTCTCCTGATGCTGCCTCTGCCTTGCCTCTTCCAGTCCAAGTAACCGCTGCCCCGGGGAAGTCTGATAACGGTGCCCAATCTACGCCCTTGGATGAAGGACTTCATGTAATGTTGCAACAACCTGTACGAAGATCCAACAGGATTGCAGCCAGAAGGATTGATAGGGGAGAGGGTATCACCTAGTTGTTGTTAACTACCCTCTTTCTTCACCAGGCCCATTAACGAGCTAACGACCGTTGTCAACGATCTTCAACGACTCTTGTTTTTCAAATTTACCTCTGTACTTGTCGTAACTTTTTGTTCATTTGGACTGAAGATGATCCCAGGGAAGGGTTCGAATGCTTTCTTTAAAGTCTTCAAAATTATACACGGACTTTTTACACTTTGTATTATTGTGGACCCTTTAGAACATTATATATACTCTCGTGATAGAGAGTTTTTTCCCTATTATATTATTATTATTTTTTTTATTTATTTTTTTTTTTTTTTTTTGCTCTATCACAGTCCTCCAATTCGACTGGGTGGTATTTATAGTGTGGGGTTCCGGGTTGCATCCTGCCTCCTTAGGAGTCCATCACTTTTCTTACTATGTGTGCCGTTTCTAGGATCACACTCTTCTGCATGAGTCCTGGAGCCACTTCAGATTCTAGTTTTTCTAGATTCCTTTTCAGGGATCTTGGGATCGTGCCTAGTGCTCCTATGATTATGGGTACGATTTCCACTGGCATATCCCATATCCTTCTTATTTCTATTTTCAGATCTTGATACTTATCCATTTTTTCCCTCTCTTTCTCTTCAACTCTGGTGTCCCATGGTATTGCGACATCAATGAGTGATACTTTCTTCTTGACTTTGTCAATCAACGTCACGTCTGGTCTGTTTGCACGTATCACCCTATCCGTCCTGATACCATAGTCCCAGAGGATCTTTGCCTGATCGTTTTCTATCACTCCCTCAGGTTGGTGCTCGTACCACTTATTACTGCAAGGTAGCTGATGTTTCTTGCACAGGCTCCAGTGGAGGGCTTTTGCCACTGAATCATGCCTCTTTTTGTACTGGTTCTGTGCAAGTGCCGGGCATTCGCTTGCTATGTGGTTTATGGTTTCATTTTTCGTATTGCACTTCCTACATATGGGAGAGATGTTATTTCCGTCTATCGTTCTTTGAATATATCTGGTTCTTAGGGCCTGGTCTTGTGCCGCTGTTATCATTCCTTCAGTTTCCTTCTTTAGCTCTCCCCTCTGTAGCCATTGCCAATTGTCATCGCTGGCTAGTTCTTTAGTCTGTCTCATGTATTGTCCTTGCATTGGTTTGTTGTGCCAGTCCTCTGTTCTGTCTGTCATTCTCCTGTCTCTGTATATTTCTGGGTCTTCGTCTACTTTTATTAGTCTTCTTCCCATGCTCTCTTTAGCCACTCGTCTTCACTGGTTTTCAGATATGCCCCAGTGCTCTGTTCTCAATGTTGACGCAGTCCTCTATACTTAGTAGTCCTCTCCCTCCTTCCTTTCGTGTTATGTATAGTCTGTCCGTATTTGCTCTTGGGTGTAGTGCTTTGTGTATTGTCATATGTTTCCTGGTTTTCTGATCTATGCTGCGGAGTTCTGCCTTCGTCCATTCCACTATTCCTGCGCTGTATCTGATTACTGGCACTGCCCATGTGTTTATGGCTTTTATCATATTTCCTCCATTGAGTTTTGACTTGAGTATCGCCTTGAGTCTCTGCATGTATTGTTTCCTGATCGTGTCCTTCATCTCTTGGTGTTTTATATCCCCTCCTTCCATTATTCCCAGGTATTTGTATCCTGTCTCATCTATGTGTTTGATGTTGCTCCCATCTGGTAGCTTTATCCCTTCAGTTCTCGTTACTTTACCTTTTTGTATGTTGACTAAGGCGCATTTTTCTATTCCAAACTCCATCCTGATGTCCCCAGATACAATCCTTACAGTCTGGATTAGGGTATCTATTTCCTTGATGCTCTTACCATACAGCTTGATGTCGTCCATGAACATCAGATGGTTGATTCTGTTGCCTCTTTTCTTGAGTTGGTACCCGGCATCCATCTTCTGGTATACTTTTGTCATGGGAATCATGGCTACTACGAAGAGTAGTGGGGACAGTGAGTCGCCCTGGAAGATCCCTACTCCGTGATATAACCTCTGCTAGTCTTATTCCAGAGCTTGTAAGTATTGTATTCCAGTTGCGCCATTGTATTTTGAGGAAGCTGATGGTGTTTTCCTCTGCCCCATATATTTTCAGGCATTCTATCAGCCATGTGTGTGGTATCATGTCGAAGGCTTTCTTATAGTCTATCCATGCCATACTTAGGTTGGTTTTCCTTCTCCAACTGTTCTTCATTACCATTTTGTCTATCAGGAGCTGGTCCTTTGTGCCCCTACACTTCCTTCTGCAGCCTTTCTGTTGGTGGGGGATGGTGTTTGTCTCCTCTAGGTAGTTGTATAGCCTTTCACTGATGATACCTGTTAGTAACTTCCACATTATTGGTAGGCATGTGATAGGCCTGTAGTTACTGGCTATATTTCCCTTACTCTTGTCTTTTTGTACTAAGGATGTTCTTCCTGTGGTCATCCATTTGGGTGCTTGGTGATTTGTGATACAATGCTGGAGCTGTTCTGCTATTCGTGGGTGTAGGGCCTTGAAGTTTTTGAGCCAGTATCCATGGACTTCATCGGGACCTGGGGCTTTCCAGTTTGGCATTTTCTTTAGTTGGTGTCTGACTGTGTCTGTCGTGATCTCCGTGAATCTTTGTTTTATTCTCCCTGTTTCTTCTTCCTTGACTTCCTGGAGCCATGCTGCATGTTTGTTGTGTGATACCGGGTTGCTCCATATGTTTTCCCAGAGTCTCTTACTTGGTTCGGCTTCAGGAATTTCTGGGTGGTTGTCTTCCCCTCTTAGTTGGCTGTATAGTCTTTTCTGGTTGGTTCCGAATAGTTTGTTCTGTTGGTATCCCTTTTTCCTGTTCATGTACCGTTGGATCTTATGTGCTTTGGCCTCAAGCCTCTGTTTTACATCTTCTATTGTGTTGTTTAGTCCCCTCTCGTGTACTTTGTATTTCTCGTTCAGTTCCTCCCTTGTTTTCTTGCTTCTTAGCCTTTTTTCTGCCGTCTCTTTCAGTTTACTCAAGTCAGATCTCATCACCATGTTTTGCTTTTCCAGGCGCCTTTTCCAAGGAGGTTGCTGTTTTGGTTTCTGTTGGGTTGGTTGTGTTGGTGGCATTGGTGTTCGTGTCCCCATCAGTTCTGCTACTAATCTTGCTCCTGCATATACCAAGTTATTTGTTTCTGTGACACTGGTGGTGTGTATTATGCCCATTATTTCATTGACCTCACTTGTTTTCTCCCTTAATTTCTTGGTGTTGTAGGCTTTCATGGAGGGGATCTTTGTTCTCTCTGTATCTGGCTCCATCCAAAGTCTAATCTTTTCTACCCATTCCGTCCTCTCTGTTACTTCGTCGGTGTTTCTTCGTGTGTCGTTGTTTGATACCTCATCCTCCCTGTCGTCTTCTGTGGCATCGTCTCTCAGTTCGTCTTCGTGTAATTCGTTGTCGTGTGACATTTCCCTCTCCAGTTCTTCTCTTTCTGTTGGGGAGAGCCAGTTCTTTTTCTTTATGTTTCTTACTTGGTCTGTTTGGGGGGTGTTATTCCTCTCATTCCAGATGTTGACCAATCTTCTTCTATATCCTCTCTCGGTCGGGTTGCTTCTGATGTAGCATCTCCATATTTCCTTATTTTCTTCTCTTGTCCATTTCTTCCTTTTTGCTTCTGTAGCTCCAATCTCAGGCTGTTGATGACTGTCGTTGTGGTGATCAGTTGCTGGATGACGACCTCCAAGTACCTGACCGTCTTCCCCTTCAATTGGGTTGAATACCTGGTTGCCGGACGAAGCTCCTCTGTTGCCAGCGGTTCCATTTACGTCGTTGTCGTTTATTCCTTCATTTCTTTCCATCATTGCTGAGTTTTGCTATTTAACCCATAGCTGGACCCTACCCCATCAGGGATAGGTACTCATTTACAGCTGAGTAGACTGAGGAAATTATGGTAAAGATCCTTTCCCAAGGAATCAACGCCGAGGAGAGCTGTCACCCATCCAACGACTGACCAGCCCCAATGTTGCTTAACTTGACTTAAGTCCATTGACGACCTAACCCACTCCTCTACGGCGCTACATTATTATTATTATTATTATTATTATTATTATTATTATTCTTATATTATTATTATTATTATTATTATTATTATTATTATTATTATTATGGTAAATGAAACCTATTCACATGAAACAAGCACACGACAGTGATCTGGATTTTTTGACAAATCTTTCGTATTGAGCAAAAAACACTATTTTTTTCTTTCTTTTGGAGACGATCTTCTCTGTGGTTGTTATATTCTCCTTTTCCTGTTTTCTGAAACAAACTTTGAAAATTAAAGAGGTCTTAGTAGCTCGCATAAATATTTGCGTCTATTCTAAAATTCCGAGCATTCAAAAGGGTCCAGATAGAAAAAAATAATATTGGAACACCATTCCCTAGTTCTCTAGACTTGGTATAGTCGTCGAACCAACTCCAACGAATGCGTTTAATCTCATAACCACATTCACGCTGGCCTTAATTTTCAAATACCTCCATTCACCAAGGAATTAGATCCTTTAATAGTTTCAGAAGCTTCTCTTGTTTTACATAATCTCTGTCCTCTATAATTTCTAACTACCTCAAGTTGGAGTCTGAAGATCCCAATCCTTTCTCTGACCTCAAATTCCGGAATGAAATTTCACGTTACTGTTTCAGTTTTTGTCATCATTTGCTGTGAACTCTTGGTAATAACGACGAAATGAGTCTCAACGTTGGCAGTATCCCCCCTCCTCTCCCAAACTCGCGTGCAATTGCGTTATCGTGGACGTCTCCGTTAAAACAGTGAAGATGAACATAATTGCAACTTCCCAATAGTGCTGCTTGGGTTTCCTCCGCCCGAAGGTAGTGTAAAATGTTGTTTCGTATATGTTCATCCTGCAATGTAGCAGCGTCATATAAAGGCCTGAAAAGGCCATCACTTTTGGGAATCCGAATCCTAACATTGTTTATATTATTTTTCATAATGATTACTTTTGGTATGTATAATGGCCAATGACTAAAACCGCAAAATATATGCAGTATTTCATCTATTTACCCCCGTAGAGGGGTAGCGCCGTCAGTGCATATCTTGCGGTGCACTATAGGCATTCCTTAAGGTTCTTTGCAGCATGCCTTCGACCCCTAGATGCAATCCTTTCGTCCCTTTTACTGTACCTCCTTTCTAAGTCTCTTTCTTCCATCTTACTGTCCACCCTCCCCTAACAATTATTTCATAGTGCAACTTCCTTGAGGTTTTCCTGTTGTTACACTTTTCTAACTTTTACTGCCAATTTCCGTTTCAGCGCTGAATGACTTCATTGGTCCCAGTGTTTGGCCTTTGGCCTAAAATTCTATACATTCATTTCAATTTAGTTCATCTCAGTAACAAAAGTGGCCAACGACTTTCCACGATCATCATGAGATGTAAATACGAGGAAAAAACCCATTAAAATGCGTAACCTATTGCAAAGGAAGTTTTATTTAATTTATCTACATATTTCTATCTTCAATTCAATGTTCAATTAGCTGGTAATTATGTTCGCAAGGAAGACCTAATTAGGAATTTTTCAAGAAATGAGCAAGTCACGTGACGCTGGAGTTTAAAAAAAAAAATCACACGAGAAACATTTTAATTGATAGCTTCATCCGCTGACGTTTCTCTTCACAAAAAGAAATGAAATGTTACAGCAAAGTCTGCAAACCTAAACACGGAAATACTGCAGGGTAAAAGTGCATTTAGACAAAATCAAGGAAGTGAGTTATACAAGTTGGTGTTTATAATATCTCGGTGAAATAAAGTTTCCGGCTGTGAATAATGCTGGAAAAAAATGTAGATTAAACAATAAACATTTATTTATTTCGTTCAAACCTTTTGGTGACAGCCGCTGAATTCATTTACGAACAAAATCAAGATAATTATTTTTCACGTTTATTTTCTATGTCTCATTCCTAAAACAGCATTTAGTTTTTTTTTTTTTTTTTTTTTTACATAACAAATAAATATTAAGCACTGAAATGCAGTCATTTACGAACAAAATCAAGATGATTATTTTTCACGTTTATTTTCTTTTCTCATTACTAATACAGCATTTCAATTATTCTTAAATAACAAATAAATACTAAACACTGAAATGCAAGACTTTCTGTATGCCAGGTACTTGCTCTAAATTATGTAGTTTAATAAACATACGGCATATCTTTAGAAAACCGTACCCAGTGGTCAAATATTCAATGTAAAAAGAAGCTCTTATTGGGACTTTTTTTCTCGCTGATTTCTTGTAGGACTGTCTGAGAAAAGTGGGTTGCATCTCCGAGGGTCTCTGTTGAAATAATGCAACGAGGCCATTCAGGAAAATATCAATCAAACGTGCAAGTTAGTGAGCTGATATGAAAAGCCATAAAACTGCATTGTTGCAAAGTTATGACGTCGAGGATTCGTGGAATGATCAGATTATACGGTTCCAGTGAAGAGAAGTTGCTGAGTCAGGTTAGATCATTTGAAAATGTTGATGGTAAGCAGAGGGTAAACATGGATGATAAAAGCGTAGGGAAATTTAATGAAGAAAAGTGAATTAATGGGTAGTATTCTGCACTGTAAAAGGGTGTGATTAGAGTCCCAAAAAGAATTATTTTGCCTATGTTTCAGATATTGCCAGAAGGGGACCGGAATGATATCATATGATTACGTGGAGGAAGAAAGTAGAATCTCTCATCGTATAGTTGGAAGGTAAGCCAAAGCCAAAGGCACTCTGGCCAGTGTTTTGGGTCAATGTTCATAGGGCCGTAAACGCTGTTCCAGTACCAGATATTCATTTTGTCATTTAATGAATCAAGAAACGAATATTCAGTTAGTCAATCATCATCTTATTAATTTCGATTAGGATAAAAACCATAAATCTAGAAACATGACACATGATTTGACAAACGCTGCCAATATTGCCATTAGGGCACGAAAGTCATTTTGAGACTGTTATTCCTTTAAGACATGAGTAAACCGTGGATTATCTTCTTAACATCATTAAAGGCTCACTGCTTGATCGACCCCGAGTTTCGAAAGTTCATAAACTCTTCCACTCATTATTAGGAGAGCTTCCATCACAGCATGAAAGCATTAATCAGTATATTGATAGATGTACTTAACAGAACATGAATGGTTTTCGCAACCTAGAAGTAGGAAATGCTAAGGCTGAGCTGAGGCAACAACGCAGCATTTTCTCATGAAAACATCAAGTAGTGAGACAATGAGTCCTGCACACCACAGGCGATGAAAGAGTTAAATATTCATTATCAGAGATGAAACTAGATGTATACGAGTAAGTGATACTTTACAACTAACAGGCTACGCAGGAAAATCATATTCTTGCCAATAAGCAAAGGGAGTAAAGACATAAAATGTGGCTTCGCCCTTGAGAATACCAAAGACCCAACTCTTGAAAACAAATGTTTGAGGCAGTGAAGGGAATTCGATGTTCAAATAAGTTTTACCGGCAATTTCTTTGAACTATATATCACAGAATACGTATATTTTACGTTGCAGGTATTTCCTCTGCATAACATCTTGAATAAAAATGCTCTGCTATGTACTACTTTTACTGTGTTGTTTGTGGCAATCCCTGTGCAACGAAGGTAATTGCAGGATGGAATAAAATCCCATTTTAATCCTCTCTCTCTCTCTCTCTCTCTCTCTCTCTCTCTCTCTCTCTCTCTGTTATATATATACATAGTATATATATATATATATATATATATATATATATATATATATATATATATATATATATATATATATATTATATATATATAATATATATATATATATATATATATATATATATACTATGTTCAATATCAGGGATCTACATACAAATCCACAAAAAAAAAAAAAAAAACTCTCTGGTACTAAGACATATCAAAACCCCACAATCCGAATTTGTATATATTTATGAGCGTTTATAGAAGAATGTCAGCATTGATATACCCATATCACATTTTCAAAGGTCTCAAGGTAGTATATGCAGAACCGTTAGTTATATCTGCGAGTAGTTAATTATGTATGACTTTTCCTATGCATATTTTGATAAGTATTCCCCCCTTTTCTGCAAAGCGAAAAATATTCCTTCAATATGGCAAGTCCATCACCACGAAGGAAATTGTCTTTCAGATTAAATGGAAATTATTTTCACGCGTATGTGATATGCAGATCCACTTCAGCTATTTAAAGGGGAATCGCCAATGAGTGTATTACGTTAATATGCTATGCAAAAGCGCCAATTTATGCATGTATCAAAACAGTTTTTTTCAGTAGTTGTTAAACTGGAATTAGTCATATAGTGAAATGTAATCGGATATGGGGGGAATAACGACCAACAGGCCTCGTAGGTAGGGCAGAAGGGTAAAGACCATAAAACATTTCATTAACTCACACTCTGACGTTTTTTTTTTCAGTCTCATTCACATTTACTAAAGTGACGTATGCATGCACTAGTGTATGCATAAAAAAGATTAAACACATATAATGTATTTTGGATTCAAGAGTCCTATACCCTTAATGCATATCCCTACAATAACTCGCTCACGCAGTCTCACGAAAACAATAGAAAACGAACCAAAGCATTTTGGGAAAATAGTTGGTGTTTCATCGAAGTCAACTCCGAGCAAGATTTTTATTGCTGAGGCACTGAAGAACACAAATATGTCATTGAAATTTTAGACTCCTTTTATTTTAGGTTTTAATGAACATTCGCGCCGTCCTGTCTTTATAAAATAAATGCAATACAATAATGTTTTTCACAGTTATTAAATTATTATTTTCTTACGAAGATTTTTGAAATGTGAAACATTTTTTTCCCAGACACTAACGCTACTAACGCTAGCACTTGACAGTCCTTGTCCATTTGCATGTTTTAATACAACAAACAGGCTTTAAAACTTAACGCAGACCTGTGAAGGGGGAATAATATTCATGGAAGGAACTCGATATTGAAATCAGACTTTTTCTTAATGCCCATTCGAATTGCGAGTCTTAAATACGTATAATATTATGCGACAGGTATTGCCCCAACCTGACGCCCATTTCAGCTATGATCTCTTGAATAAAAGTCGTCTGTGTCTCCTTGTCTTTGGCGGCAAACTGGCAACCCTGTGTGACGATTGTTAATGACAGTAATTGTAGAATTAAACAAGGTGCAATTATCTCTTTTTTTTAATATTCATACCATAGCCATCGCCAGGGTATGAGTGTGTGTGTGTGCGTGTGTGTGTGTGTGTGTCATTGGCGAACAATATGGCATAAATGCTAAAAAAAAAAAAAAAAAAAAAAAAAAAAAAAAAAAAAAAATCAAGGCTCCAGTTGAGGGCTTTTGCTACTAAATCATGCACATTTTCTTTTTGT
>NC_061107.1:2106405-2111405 GCF_015104395.2 Macrobrachium nipponense
AGCAATGACTTGCAGCTGCTCAACGTGTTGCCTTTCTCTCATTTTCTGTCTCCAATACATTCGCTCTTTCTTTCGGTCCTGTATTTTGGAGAATATTGGCTCATTCTTTCGTGTTGTTTTGTGGATTTCTTTGGCTGTGCCTCTCACGCGATTCCTGGGGCCTACTGGAATAAGCGAAATATAAATAATACATATGAATCATATAGAATCATGAAGGAAGGTATTCTTTGATTAGAAAAACTACAGCGAATTCGATGAGCATTCGTCCTTTAATCACCTGCTGAGTTACATACACCACAAGAGTAAAATATCTGAGATTTCATACCGTGTAAGAATAACAAGGGGTGATCAGACCTTCAGCTTACTCCGTGAGTGCTAAAATCTACGGTCGAACTGCGCGTTGTTTCAGCAACGAAGATTAAAATAGATACGCTATATTTTATTAGAAATAAACGTTCTGTACTATATAACATGCACATTATTTATTCTTTACAATTTCATTCGAATAAATAAATAATAAATGTCCCATCCTAAAATTCCTGTATCTTTATCTCAAGGCAAAACACCTCTGTCAGACCTTTTTAGGCTATTCCATAGGGCTTTCCATACCACCCAACAAGAACAACAACAATGCAGTTTGCAGGCTTACTCCCAAAGTAAGCGAAAATGGTGATGCTGCCAATCTCTGTCAGCGTTCTGCCTGCCTTCAGTAATTAATAATAATAATAATAATAATAATAATAATAATAATAATAATAATAATAATAATAATAATATCCTTTATTTCAGCTCAGGGCCATATACATGGAATATACAAAATACAGACAGTAACATACACAATCTAGATACATGAGACATGATAAAAAAATGAATGAACGGCACTATCCACAGAAATAGCTGTGCTAGTACAAAAGATAGTAATCATAATACTGGTAATAACAGTAATAATATTGGAGGGAAAAAAATACATTGAGCGTTATAATAGTTAGTGCACAGGATATATAATTTAAATTTCACCTAGAGACCTCAGAACAACAAAAGAAAAACCACCGATTTTTCTGCGGACGCTAAGTAAGAAAGCGTTTTCCATCAATGGTCGCGACTCAGGGAAAGCATTAATCTTATTGTCCATCTATCTCTTCCAGTCTTTCGTTATTCTCTTTCGTAGATTAATTGGATGACTCTTGTTCTTTCGAAAGCTGTTTATTCGGTTTCGTCTTTTTTTCTTTCGATGTCGTGAAACTTAGTAGGTCGCATTTCATTTATTTTACGACTAATATTTTTTTTTGGTATGCCTTAGAGGCGTTGGTGACATTAAAGAATGGCTAATAATTAGTGTTCTTGAATCAAATGTAATTAAGTATGATTATAGTTAAGTAAGTTTCGTTGCGAAGCGATTATTAAATACCAGTGTAACAATTATAGGGCAGCAATCATTGCTCAATCTGTCATTTTCTCCACTTTTGTGGAGAACCTGTATGTCTGATATCTCGTGGAAGTTTTGTGATTGCGTTATATGATATATAATATATGTATGTATAACTGAATGACAAAAATATGGAACTTGATGAATATGTATAGATAAACGCGAATGCCACGAATGACGGTGAAACAAATGAGTGGTGATATTAGGCCCTTCGACACAACGGTGCTAGTAAAGGACAGTCATGTCAGTAGGTCTAGCATACCGCTCCGTTGTTTCACATTCCTTCGTGGCATTTGCCTTTATATATATATATATATATATATATATATATATATATATATATATATATATATATATATATATATATATATATATATATATATATATATATATATATGAATATATATATATATATATATATATATATATATATATATATATATATATATATATATATATATATATATATATATATATATATATATATATATATAATATATATATATATATATATATATATATATATATATATATATATATATATATATATATATATATATATATATATATATATATATATATATATATATATCTATATATATATATATATATATATATATATATATATATATATATATATATATATATATATATATATATATATATATATATATAATATATATATATATATATATATATATATATATATATATATATATATATATATATATATATATATATATATATATATATATATATATATATATATATATATATATATATATATATATATATATATATATATATAACTTTTAACCAATTTTGATCCCTAGTAGTAGTAGTTTGGCTCATCAGTCGTTAAATCCCAGCCTGCCAGGCCAAACAATAATAATTGGAGGTCCAATAACCCCTTTAAAACAAAGGTTGAAGCTAGCCAGGGAAATAACCCGAGTGGAAGGAACACACGGGTGTTTTCCCAGAGTAATCAAAATTCCAGTAATGTTGGTAGAGCTAGGGGAACTTGTTTTTGGTGCCACGAGCAAGGTCACTTTCAAGCTCGGTGTCCTGCCCGGAGAAGGTATCTCCAGCGGAACGGAAGGGAAGGTAACAACAATGTCCCCATATCTTTGATTGCTAATGCCCCTACTACCCCTAATGCTGAAGTTGAGTGTTCCCCAGGAACTGAAGGAAGGGTTATGTTTAGTGGTAGTGGAGGTGAAATAAACCAGTCACCTGCTAGCTCTCCTTTGTGACTTTTTGACAAATATATTTGGCCTGGCAGTTTGGTGGTTGATAGTAAAGTTATCAGAGTGAACTTCTTAAGGGACACTGGGTCTGCTCGATCATTGGTGTTGTCAAAGGTTTTGAAGGATGTTGGTGAGCATTCTGGAAATTATGTGGTCCTGGGTGGGTTCCCTGATACAGTGGTTTTTGCACCTTTGGTGGAGGTAGAGGCATTCTTCCCAGGGTATCACAAGGTGACAGAATTGGCAGTGGTAGAAAAGCTCCCCATCCCTGGTATTGACGGCATTTTGGGAAATGATATGTTGGATGCCCGAGGTTATGAATTATTCCCAATAGTGTCCGTAACTGCAAGTCCTGTGGCAATTACCACTCGAGCTTCTGCAAAGGCTGCTGCCGCCTTACAGAATGAGGATAATTTAAACTTTAGTAGTTTAGAGGTAGAGGTAGAGAGACCCGGGTCTGTATGGTAGTAGTAGTGTAGTTTTATGAATAAAATATTTAATCCAGATTGTGACCGTGTAAGCTTTATTGAAGCTCAGAAGGCTGAATTCAATTATGAATTAGGAGGTACGGATGATTTAACAAAACCAAGGTTCTGTGTGATTAGAGGTTTGTTGTATAGAGTTAGTCATCCTGTGGATCACGGCTTGAACCAAACCTCTCGGGTAGAACAGATTGTGGTACCTTCAAAATATCAGAATGATGTCCTTAGTTTAGCTCATGAGGATTCCTTTTCTGGTCATTTTGGAGTTTGCAAAACCCATAGTAGATTGGCAAAGTATTTTTGGTGGCCAGGATTGAAATCCTCGGTGAAGAAATTTGTAGGAAGTTGTGAAACATGTCAAGTGATGGGTAAACCTAATAAACCTATTCCTAAAGCCCCTTTGCATCCAATTCCTGCAATTGGGGATCCTTTTGCCGAGTTAGTTGTTGATGTGGTTGGGCCTTTGCCCCGAACTAAATCGGGATTTACTTATCTTTTGAATATAATGGACAGAGCGTCTAGGTTTCCTGAAGCTTTTCCTATGAAGAAAATTACATCCAAAGTAGTGTTTGAAAAGCTAATAGACTTTTTTTCCAGGTATGGGTTGCCTCGTAAAATTCAAACAGATTGTGCACTAATTTCACGCGCAAGGTATTAAAGGTAAATGTGACTGAACTGGCCATTTCAGCACATACCAGTGTACCTTACCACCCAGAAGAGTCAGGGCGTAGTGGAAAGGTTCCACCAAACCCTTAAGTCTATTCTAAAAAAAGTACTGTTATGAGCAAGGCGAGGATTGGGATAAAGGTCTTCCCTTTGCTCTCTTTGCTATACGTAATCATCCCAATTCTTCCACAGGTGCAGCTCCATTTGAGTTGATTTTTGGACATAAGGTACGTGGTCCTCTAGAAATTTTCCATGAGTTGCTAGAGGTTAGTCATAAGAAAGTATTGAATGTGGGTGAGTTCGTTGAGGACCTGAGAAGTAGATTATCAGCTGCCTGGAAATTTGCCCAGGATAATTTGGTGTTGTCTCAGGCCTCAATGAAGGAAAATTATGATAAGAAGAGTAAGGCACGTTCGTTTGAGCCTGGTGAGCTTTGTTTTGGTTTTGAGTACAGACTCTGACAATTTTCTGGAACCTAGGTATAAGGGGCCTTGGAAGGTACTTCGGAAATTGTCTGATGTCAATTATGAAGTGGAAGCTCCTGGGACCAAACGTAAGTGTCGGATATTCCACATTAATATATTGAAATCTTACACAGTTGGTAGACTTGACCCCCTAGCTATAGTATATGAGCCAGTGTCTCTAGTGTTAGAACCCACGTTAGAAGAACCAGCCGACTTGTTTTGCCAGGTATCTTCAGATGCTCTTACAGTTAATATGCAAAATTTGGAAACTTTAGAAAAGGGGGGTTTGGAGCATCTGGAGGGTATTCAGAAGGATGACATGATAAAATTAATATCTTCTTTTTCAGACTTATTCAGGCCTCTCCAGGTAGAACGACCTTGCTCCAACACGATGTTGATGTGGGGCCAGTGCTTCCCCAGTCAAACAAAGTCCTTATCGACTAAATCCAGAAAAACGTGATATTGTCGAGAAGGAGATAAAGTATATGTTGGAGCATGATTTAATTAGACCTTCGGTAAGTCCTTGGAGCTCACCTATTGTACTTGTTAAGAAAGCTGACGGGCAGTTTCGCATGTGTGTGGACTACCGCAAGGTCAATGCTAATACAAGAATGACTCTTTCCCTTTGCCTCGTATCGAGGGGGACTGTCTTGATCGGATAGGACCTGCTAAGTTTATAACTAAATGGATCTTTTAAAAAGAAAAGGGTATTGGC
>NC_061107.1:2116405-2149716 GCF_015104395.2 Macrobrachium nipponense
GGGGGGGGGGGGGGGGGGGGGGGGGGGGTTCTTGCTCATAGAGCAGCCCGTATATTTGGGTTGCCAAAGTTACAACATAAACTCGGTTTGATGGCGACACCTGCTCCCGATTAGACCGTCGTTTCCTTGTTTACTTATTCGGTTTTGATCGAAGTTGTGTCTGTGTGTATGTCTCTGCGTATGTGAGTGTATGATATATATATATATATATATATATATATATATATATATATATATATATATATATAGATATATATATATATATATATATATATATGATATATATATATATATCTATATATATATATATATATATATATATATATATATATATATATATATATATATATATATATATATATATATATATATATATATATATATATATATATGTTTATATATGTGATATATATATATATATATATATATATATATATATATATATATCTATATATATATATATCTATATATATAAATATATATATCACATATGCAACTCATGCAAGACAGAAAATTATCTAGAGTTAATATTTAATATGGCACCTAAAGCAGATGTGATGGAAATGGTGCCAAAATGTCATTTTTGTGGGTATAATCTCTGAAAACAATTAATTTATTTTATCACTTTCAAGGTCTGGTAAAAATATATCTGTTGCATTAAATGTATAGTGGAACATCTATGGGTTTGAAAAGCGCAGACCTGTGAATGTTGAATTTTTGTCTGTTTTTCTTTTTTATTCCACCAAAAAACAAAAAAATAGTTCATATTTTGTTTATAGTCATATGTACAAATATGTATTTCTTGTATGTCATTGACAGGAGAGAGAGAGAGAGAGAGAGAGAGAGAGAGAGAGAGAGAGAGAGAGAGAGAGAGAAACAATATACCATGTCATAAGAATCCTCACCTGCAACAACAACAAAAGATGTGTAACTTTTATTATTAGAGTTGATAAACGATGAAGACTGTGAATCGTGAAAAATGTCTTAATCTATTTCTCTTTTTACTCTCCTAATAACTTTCACGTATACGCCGTGGGATTCAGCCTTCATTAATAGAAAGGCAAGAGAGCTGTTTATGCTTCCATAAGTAAACTATTTATTTTGGCACGTGTTCGCTATACTGAATGATATAGTTAAGAGGATCACAAAGCCCAACGTGATGCATCTAATGTAAGTGATCGTTCAGAAAATTCAGAAAAGGACACTAATATCATGTCTTTTTGACAATTATAAAAAAAGATTAGATTTTTCCCTGCGTTAGGCATCAAAGCTTAACTTGGCTTCTTTAGAGCAAACTTTGCCATTAATCTTTAATAGTTATCGTTGTCCAAGATTGCTTAAACCTCGATCCAGTGTGTCAACAATATTATATTTTTCACAATCTTCTCAATTGTTTTCTTGCACTTTAAAAGAAATCATCCATTTTACCTTGGAGTCATCTGATATGATGACCTCACGCTGTCGGGACACGGCCATGTGACGATTTCTTATTTTTCCATTCTCTTTTATTAACTGCTGTTGCCAAGGAACAAAAAAGCTATGCAGGAATAATGAGATTCTACGAGAGTGAAAGTATATATAACCAAGGTTTTAGTCATGTGAATAGTGAAGTTCTCAACAGAGAGAGAGAGAGAGAGAGAGAGAGAGAGAGAGAGAGAGAGAGAGAGAGAGAGAGAGAGAGAGAAACCGCATGTAGCATGGTTTTAGGCAGCCAGTGCCCTTCAAACCTTGAAAATCTCGCGATTTCTTTCTTGCCCAAACGAGCAGGTTCTTTGAACAGCAGCCCATAAACGCTAGGAATATCCGGATAGTAGAGAAATCTTGTCCTCTCATTGGCTGCATTATCCTCAACAGTAATTGGTGGGCGTCTTCTTTACTAACACTGATTTTATGAATGAATACAACTGAGGAAAAAATAGCCAAGATCCTTGTTAGTCTTCACTGAATATCGAATTGTAAATTATGATTTTATAGGTTAAAATCGTACAATTGGGTTAATTTTATAATCATATAGATGACATAAGAAGAAGAACAAAATTAATCCCATTAAATGTGAAAGTTCTAAGGAATATTTCACTTAATTTTGGCTACACTGGAAGACGCCGTCTACATGACCCAGATTTATTATGCTAACTGTTAACTCCTTGTTAAACGAATATGATCACTGCAACTGAAAAACCCGATTTTATTATCATACTTCTCTCCAGAATTATTAAGGATATATTTTTTTTAAGTCTTCTGATAACAGCTATAGGCAACGAAAAACTAATATTCAATAAAAATCAGGGTTATAAGTTTTTTTGTTTGTGCTTTATGGCAACAAAGCATCATGACATCACAGCTACAACAGCAACCACTGGCAAAGACCAATCAGGGTTCAGGCAGACAACCAGTGAGAAGGCAGACATTTCCCGCCAATGTTCAAACTGTCTTGCACATCACGAGAAACGTCTTTCAAACGCTCCTGCTATGGTGGCCTCGAGAGTAAAATCTTTCTTTGTTTTGTTGGAGAATCGAGAAAGCCTTGAACTAATACTCTTACAACTGCTTCATTAACATGTTTATAAAAGAACATGAACTGTTAAATCATTAATAACTATTCTACTTGAATGATATAGTCGAATTTTGAATCTATGTATGTGGGTAGGATGAATCATCCTACTACGTATGCCACTTAACACAAAAATGCATAATAAATTATTTGATATTTAATTAAATTTTACATTAAAATAATATTGCTTCAGATACTGTACAGTTAATACTTTTATTAGCTTAACGAAATGCCCATTAAACCTTTAAGAATAACGATTACATTCATAAAGTCCCCATATCTAGAGCGTTTGAAAGACATCTCTCACGAATTTGTGAGCCGTTCGAGCAGGTTACGTAAACATCGGTGCATAAACACGAGGAGCATCCTCATGGCTGGAAAATATTGTCTTCTCATTGGCTGTTTCACGAAATCAACAGGTAACGAGTGACCTTGAGTCCTGCACATGCGCGGAGAGAGGTCTGTGGTGCCTTGATGCCCTTTTCTGTTCGTCATATTTATGAAACTATGGAAAATTCCCCGGTAGTGAGGGATTCAGTACCTGTTATAAGTGCTTTTCAAATCAAGGCTATATACTTATAGTGTGTCACAACTTGTTTTTATGAAGTTGGCGAGGTAGTGGTGATCTCACCTAGCTTGTCATGTCAAACTCACAGAATTCATGGTTAGTCTTTTGTAACTATACGACACCCTTGCTGTAGGGAAGAATACAAATACTAAAGTCAATTTTAAGAGGGCTGGAAAGTTTAAATTCAAAATATAGTCTCCATTATGCATTGCGTATTACTGATGGAGACTTTATATGATGTTTAAAGAATCTTTGTACTCCTATTTAAGGTAAATTAATGGTCCCCCTTACGTATTAACTGTGGGATTGGGAGACCCTTTTTTTTCTGAATGTGTTAAAAAGAAGTCCTTTTGTATAACTCCTTTTTTTTTTTAGGTAAATTATGTCTTATGTATTACTGATGGAGACTTCATATGTTTAAATTATTTTTTTACTCTTATTTAGGTAAAGTATGCTTTACATATTACTAATGGAGACTTTATATGATATTTAAAGAATTTTTGTACTTTTATTTAGGTAAATTATACCTTACGTATTACTGATGGAGTCTTCGTACGATGTTTAAAGAGTCTTTGTACTATTATTTAGGTAAATTATGGCTTATGCATTACTGACGGAGACTTCATATGATGTTTAAATTATCTTTGTACTGTTATTTAGGTAAATTGTGGATTACGTATTGCTGATGGAGACTTCATAAGATTTTTAAAGAATTTTTATGCTCCTATTTAGGTAAATTATACCTTATGTGTTACTAATGGAGACTTTATATGATATTTAAAGAATCCCTGTACTCTTATTTAGGTAAATTATGCCTTACGTATTACTGAGGGAGGCTTTATATGATGTTTAAAGAATCTTTGTACTCCTATTTAGGTAAATTATGGCTTACGTATCACTGATGAGACTTTATGTGATGTTTAAAGTCTTTGTACTCCTATTTAGATAAAATATCCAATTTATGTACCTTCCCTTGCACTTCATGACTCGTATGCAATGCTTCCAACATTCTCGATGCAAAACCATTCCGGGATATTGTGTTGTTTAAGGCTGAGCTGGGTTTCCCGCCACCAGGTGGCGGGGGGTGGCGGTGGGGGAAGGGGGGGAGGGGGGGCGTCTTGCTTATAGAGCAGCCCGTATATTTTTCGGGTTGCCAAAGTTTCGACATAAGCTCGGTTGATGGCGACACCTGCCTCCCGATTAGTTCTGTCGTTTTCCTTGCGTAGTTATTCGACTTGTTTTGAAATCGAAGTTGTGTCTGCGTGTATATCTCTGCGTAGGTGAGTGTGTGTGCGTGTTCGTAAGTATTATGTTTCATAGTATTTTTGTTTACTATTAAGTTATTTACCTGCGTACGCATGCAGCCGTTATGAGTAACTTTATCCCCGTATCGCAATTTTACATCAGAATGTAGAGACTCATTCCTCTCCTTTCTCTGTGATATATATATATATATATATATATATAGTATATATATATATATAATATTATATATATATATATATAGTATATATATATTATATAAGTATATTCTTTATATATATACTTATATATATATATATATATATATATATATATATATATATATATATATATATATATATATATATATTATGACGGAACGTCACACTTATTTGTAATAAGTTATTTTGTAACTATGAAATTCTCGGGTGTTTAATGTTCAACGCCATCTATTATCAGTTATGTTAACTATTCTACATTATCCTTGGTTCCTTTTCCTTAACTTAGTCATACAGATGTTTGCATTCCTTAGTTTTCGTTACACTTGTTATTTGTATTTTTCTTTAGAGAACTATTCAGTGCAGTGTTGAAAACATCTTTTTTCTTTTTTTTTGCTTATCATTACTAGTGTTTTTGTGATATTACGTGTGAAAGTAATTATATTGGAATTTAAGTTTTTTTTTTATTTTTTTTATTTAAGTATTAAATTAACGATAGTCTTTAGTGTTTAATTAAGATCCTGCTGGATTGGAGAGGTAATTAAAAGTGGTTAAAATAGAGGTGAAAATAAATAATACGTGAAGCAGACAAAAAGAATATTTTTGTTGGTGGTGGAATAGTTGTAAATTTATGAGGGATAATTGAGTGATTACAGACCAGCAACATCCCCACACCTAGCCACCAGGTAAGATTCTCTCAAGTACCCGTCATAAGTGGGGGCCTGACCGGGATTGATCTAGTCTTTTTGTTTGTGACTATTTAAAGTGCAAAGAAACTTAGGTGCGTTGTTTATATAAGTGATAGTTATTTGTATTGACTGTTTTCTTTGTTATTTTCTTAACAATCCAATCCAGCATTTCATATCTTCACACGTACGCTGAATGGTTCTCTCACTCAAAATCGGTATCTGTAAAATAAAGGATAGACCAGTAATTAAATATTAATTGGTTGGGTTCTGTGCTATGTAGCCCTTCTACTCCCGCCTTATTTTACGAGCCAAAATCAAGGTTCTCTTCTGCCATAAACTACTTCTTACATGCATATTGTGCTAATCTAGATATCATGTTTGTGCGCTATCGTGAGACCTTCGATCACTAATTGATCTCGGCCTTTATGTTGGCCATCCAATTTCAGTTAATCTATTTTCAGACTGTGTATTCTATTTGCGGTCTCATTAAATTTGTCTTGAGAAATTGTTGTAAAATTCATTGAGTTATATCTTGGTGTCAAATGTGTCTATATTTAAATTAATGGCATAACCTAGTGTGAATATAATACCTTGATATAATATCGCTCTATTAACATTACTTGGGGTAATCCTTCAGAATGTCGTTTAATTTGGAGAAATTTATGAACGATATAAAAGGGGAAATTTTGAGTTTACGTTATGCCAAGAAACAGGAATTATTGTCTGTAGCCCAGAGATGTGGTCTTGAGGTCGATCCAAAACATGTGAAAGCTGTCATTATTGGTAATATCCTGCAATTCTTAATAGATAAGGGAATCATCGAAGATGATGATGAGGACGTCGATGAATTGCGATCCCTTACTGGAGCATATGCCACCCCTGGAATAGATCCAAATATTGAAAAGTTGCGTCTTCAAATACATTTGCAACAAGAACAACAGAAAACTGCTGCACTAGAACTTCAAAAGCATCAGGAATTATTGGCGTTGGAGTATGAACACAAGTGTAAAGTGGCTGAACTAGAGATACAAAAGGAACAAAAGTCGGCAAATATACAGATTAAGCTGAAAACTGATGGAGAGATACCCAGTAAGTTCGACATACTCAAAGCTAAAAAGCTACTTCCGGATTTGTGATGAAAAGGACCCAGAGGTCTTTTACAACGTTCGAAGACACTGCTAAAACCTTGAAGTGGCCTCAGGAGCAATGGGTAATGGTTGTCAGAAATCAGTTCAAAGGTAAGAGCAGCATATGTAATCTCTCAGATGGTTAAAGTAAAGGAGTATGATGTGATTGGGAAAAAGGCAGTTTTAGATGCTTATGCCATCACAGCTGAAGGTTATCGGCAACAGTTCCGCCACTCTTACAAAACGCCTTCACAAACTTTTGTTGAATTTTGTAATGACAAAGTTAGGCAATTTACAAAGTGGTTGCAAAAGACAGGTGTTTTTTCAGATTTTGAATCCTTACAAAATCTTATATTAATGGAAGAGTTATTAGGAAATTACCAAGTAACATTGCTACCTTCATTCTCGAAAAGGGAGAAACCAATTTGTTGAAAGCAGCCAGTTTAGCTGATGATTATTATTTGATCCATAAAACATATAAACCATTTAACAAATCTATTCCTTCATCATCCACAGCATATTGTTCCTATTGTAAGCAGGAAGGGCATCCCATAGAAAACTGTCCTAATCCTTCGTGCAAGAAGTCTGATGTTGGAAAGAATTCTCCGAACCCTAATAGGAAGGATAATAAGAAAACATTTCATGTTGCTGCTCAAGAATTAGATGAGGACGTCTTCAAACCTTTCACTTGTAAAGGCACCGTCAATGGTATTCCAGTGACTTGCTTACGGGATACAGGATCCTCCCAAACTGTGGTAGCTCTGCCCTCACAGGACTTCAAACTGAGACATGAGTATGTTACCGTTCTGACCTCAGTACCACCAAATCCATGCCTTTGGCAGAGGTGAATTTACAGTGTCCCTTACTATCAAGGTAATGTTTTAATTGCAGTTTCACGAGATCCTTTGCCTTGTTCATCTATCCAGCTTTAATTGGTAATGATCTTGCAGGGGCCATTGTTAATCCAGTAGTATCTGATCCTGATATTCTTATAGAAAATGAGTCCAATAATTAAATAATGCTGTTATTCAAATGGCATCAATTAAACCAATTGTTATAGATAATGGCAATAGAGTAGAGAAGACATTAGACCTTATAAATATGACCAAATCAAACTTCAAGGACTTGCAGAATAAAGATCCTGTCCTTAAGGCTCTTTGGAAGAAAGTTGCAGACCCAGATGATAATCCCAAAACTCCTTACTTTTATCTTGATAAAGATTTGCTTTTTCGACATTTTAGGTCCTCCAAAGCACCAGCAACCACAACATGGTTTGACTGTCATCAACTTGTTGTGCCACTCACTCTAGTTCCAGCTCTTCTTGAATTAGCCCACTCTCATGTGAACCACTTTTGGGAGTCAACAAGACTTACTCTACCTTGGCTGACGACTTCTTCTGGCCTGGGATGAGAAGGACATTCAACAGTTATTTAAAGCATGTCATCATTGCCAGACTACAGGCAAACCCAATGAGAGACTTCCACCAGCTCCTCTTCAGCCCATATCCGTACCAAAGTTTCCATTTGAGAGGATTATCATAGATTGTGTTGGCCCAATGCCTAGACTAAGCAAGGTAATGAGTATTTACTTACTGTTCTTTGCCCACAACTAGATATCCCATAGCAGTGCCAGTAAAGAATATAAATGCTAAACTATAATTGGTCACTGTCAAAATTTTCACAACCTATGGATTTCCAAAGACATTGCAATGTGATAGACGCACAAACTTCACTAGTAAGATTTTCAACAAGCTATGAGAGAATTCAATATTCATAACATATATGCTTCTGCTTATCATCCCCAAAGTAATGGTGCACTAGAAAGGGTTCACCAAACTATTAAAATCTACTTCGGAAGTACATGCAGGAAACTTCAGAACAGTGGGATAAAGACATTGATCTTCTGATGTATATTATACGAAGTGTACCACAAGAGTCCATTGGAGTGTCCCCTTTCGAATTAATGTTCGGAAGAAAGCCCGTACCACTCTCAGTATGGTGAAGGAAAATCTAATTCACAACAAGGAAGAGGAGATTACAAACATTTTGTCATATCTACAGGACTTAAAGATAAAAATTGTATCACTTCATGTATTTGCTAATACTAATCTTTTGCATTCCCAGGAGAAGATGTCCCGCTTATATGATAAAAAGGCAAAGCTTCGTGTTTTTTTCAGCCAGGAGATGAGGTGCTTGTCTATCATCCCAATACCCGGTTCCCCTTTACGTGAAAAATTTATGGGACCTTACAAAGTGCTTCAAAGAATTTCTAAGGTAAACTATGTTCTCTCTACTCCTGATCGTAGACGATCAAAGCAACTAGTGCATGTGAATTTGTTGAAGGCATATCAAGCACCTACTCAAATGGGTAAGTCATCTCTCAATTTCTTTCTGAGGCGAAAAATACTACCACTAGAGGAAACTTCCACAGAATTGCTCCTAGATCTTCCTGAAGATGATCAACTAATTACTGGAAAGACAACACCAACAGTCAGATTCTAAAATCCTTGCCCCGTTTTTTATTTTACAGGAATACCATCTCCTCAGAGAAAATTACTATCTCAATTGCTCTCCAGGTTTCATGATGTATGTTCTGACAACTTGCAGGGAAGTCAAACCATTCAACATGACATCGTCATCGAGTCAGGTGTTACTCCCATACGCCAGACGTACTACCGTATGGGTGGCAAGAAGTTGGACTCGTTGAAACAAGAGGTACAGTATTTACTAGATAATGACCTTGCAGAACCAAGCACTTCACCATGGGCTTCACCCTGTCTCCTAGTACCTAAACCTAATAATCAACTAAGACTCTGTACTGATTATCGTAAGTTAAATAAGGTAACCGTAAAAGATTCATTCCCATTACCTAGAATCAATGATATCCTTGATAGCATTGGTAATAAGAAAATTCTTACACGGATAGACTTAATGAAAGGCTATTACCAAGTACCTCTAACTCATTCAGCTAAAGAAATCTCATCATTTATAACTCCATTTGGGTTATTCTCTTATAAGGTCATGCCATTTGGTTTAACTAATGCGCCTGCCACCTTTCAAAGGATGATGTCAGAGGTAATAAGAAATATGAAAGACACTTACGTATATATGGATGATGTGGTGGTAGTTAGTGACGACTGGGACGAACACCTGCAGACCCTCGAAGAACTCTTCCATCGCTTCAGATCTTCAAGGTTAACAGTTAATTTGGCCAAGAGTGCCTTTGGGAGAGCTAAGGTAACTTATCTAGGGCATACCATCGGAGGTGGAAGTAAATAATGCCCAAAGACGCCAACATTGCAAGTATACTTGATTATCCAATTCCAACAAACAAGAAAGAGTTAAAATCATTTCTAGGAATGACTTCATACTATTCTCGCTTTATTAAGAACTACTCTGAAATCACAGCTGCTTTATATAATTTAACATCTCCAAAGATCTCTTTTTATTGGGAAGAAAAGCATCAACAGCTCTTTAATAATCTTAAAAGAGTATTTATAATCTAAACCTATTCTTAAAGCCCCAAACTTCAATCAAGATTTTTTACTCCAGGTAGATGCAAGCAATTCGGGATACGGTGCAGTACTACTACAGATGTCATCAGCTTGCAAATCTGGAGATGAGCCGCCACTGGACTACTTGTTTCCAGTATCTTATTTCTCAGGCTCATTCAAAGGTTCACAAATTAGATGGGCAACCATAGAAAAGGAGCTTTTTGCCATCATAGCTGCTCTTCGTCACTTTGCTCCATATTTAGAATGCAACCACCAAGGTCATCGTCTATACAGATCATCGACCTTTAACCTTCCTGGATAGATCTCGACTACTGAACGACAAATTGTTACGCTGGTCGTACTATCTAACAAGATATAATCTTGAGCTCCGAGCGATCCCAGGACATCAAAATACAAAATTGCAGACGCATTATCCAGACTTCCCGCTGTCCCTCATCCCAGCCATCCTAAGTAGGATGCTCTTTGGGGGGAGGATCTATGACGGAACGTCACACTTATTTGTAATAATTATTTGTAACTATGAAATTATCGGGTGTTTAATGTTCAACGCCATCTATTATCAGTTATGTTAACTATTCTACATTATCCTTGGCTCCTTTTCCTACTAGTCATAAGATGTTTGCATTCCTTAGTTTTCGTTACACTTGTTATTTGTATTTTTCTTTAGAGAACTATTCAGTGCAGTGTTGAAAACATCTTTTTCTTTTGCTTATCATTACTAGTGTTTTTGTGATATTACGTGTGAAAGTAATTATAATTGGAATTTAAGTTTTTTTATTTAAGTATTAAATTAACGATAGACTTTAGTGTTTAAGATCCTGCTGGATTGGAGAGGTAATTAAAAGTAGTTAAAATAGAGGTGGAAAATAAATAATACGTGAAGCAGACAAAAAGAATATTTTTGTTGGTGGTGATATTGTAAATTTATGAGGGATAATTGAGTGATTACAGACCAGCAACATCCCCACACCTAGCCACCAGGTAAGATTTCACTCAAGTCCCGTCATAATATATATATATATATATATATATATATATATATATATATATATATATATATATATATATATATTATATCTATATATATATATATATATATATATATATCGCTCCAAAATTAGAGTAAAATGCCTTTGGACTGTATACAATTGAATATACGACATATGCTACTCATACAAGGCAGAAAATGATCTGGAGTTAATATTTAACATGTATGGCACCGAAAGCAGATGCTATGGAAATGGTGCCAAAATGTCATTTTTGTGGGTTTAAAATCGGAAAACGTTTCTTTTATTTTATCACTTTCATGGTCTGGTAAAAGTGTAAGTGTTGTATTAAATGCATAGTGGAGCATCTATGGTTTTGAAAATCGCAGACCTGTAAATGTTGAGTTATTTGTCAGTTTTTTTTATTCCAACAAAAAACAAAAAATAGTTCATATTTTGTTCATAGTCATATGTACAAAGATGTATTTTCTTTTATGTCATTGACAGGAGAGAGAGAGAGACAATATACCACGTCATAAGAATCCTCACTTCCAATAACAACAACAAAATTTGTACCTTTTATTATTAGAGTTGATAAACAATGAAGACTGTGAATCGTGAAAAATGTCTTAATCTATTGTCTATTTTTACTCTCCTAATAACTTTCACGTGTACGCCGTGGGATTCAGCTTTCCTTAATTGAAATTCAAGAGAGCTGTTTATGCTTCCATAAGTAAACTATTTATTCTGGCCTGTGTTCGCTTTACTGAATAATATAATTAAAAGGATCACAAAGCCCATCGTAATGCATCTAATGTAAGTGATCGTTCAGAAAAGGACACTAATATCACGTCTTTTTGACAATTATAAAAAAAATATTAGATTTTTCACTTCGTTAGGCATCAAAGCTTAACTTGGCTTCTTTAGAGCAAACTTTGCCATTAATCTTTAATAGTCATCGTTGTCCTTGATTGCTTAAACCTCGATCCAGTGTGACAACAATATTACATTTTTCACGATCTTCTCAATTGTTTTCTTGCACTTTAAAAGAAATCATCCATTTTACCTTGGAGTCATCTGATATGATGACCTCACGCTGTCGGGACACGGCCATGTGACGATTTTTTTTTATTTTTCCATTCTCTTTTTTTGACTGCTCTTGCCAAGGAACAAAAACGCTATGCAGGAATAATGAGATTCTACGATAGTGAAAGTATATATAACCAAGGTTTTAGTCATGTGAATAGTGAAGTTTTCAACAGAGAGAGAGAGAGAGAGAGAGAGAGAGAGAGAGAGAACCACATGTAGCATCGACGTTTGTTTTACACAACCAGTGCCCTTCAAAATTTGAAAATCCCGCAATTTCTTGCCCATTCCAGCAGGTCCTTTGAACAGCAGCCCATAAACGCTAGGAGTATCCTAATAGTAGAAAAATCCAGTCCTCTCATTGGCTCATCATCCTCAACAGTGATTGGTGGACGTCTTCTTTACTAACACTGATTTTATGAATGAATACAACTGAGGAAAAAAATAACGTAAGATCTATATTAGTCTTCACTGAATATCGATTTATAAATTATGATTTTATATGATAAAATCGTACAATTGGATTAATTTTGTAATCATATAGATGGCATAAGAAGAAAAACAATTAATCCCATTAAATGTGAAAGTTCTAGGATATATTTCACTTAATTTTGGCTACACTGGATTTATTATGCTAACTGTTAACTCCTTGTTAAACGAATATGATAACTGCAACTGAAAAACCCGATTTCATTATTATACTTCTCTCCAAAATTATTAAAAATATATTCAATAAAAATCAGGGTTATAAGTTTTTTTGTTTGTGCTTTATGGCAACAAAGCAGCATGACATCACAGCTACAACAGGTTACGTAAACATCAGTGCATAAACACGAGGAGCATCCTCATGGCGGGAAAACACTGTCCTCTCATTGGCTGTTTCATCCTGAACTGTCATTGGTGGATGCCTTCTTTACTCCTACTGATTTTATGAATGAATACGCCTGGGGCAAAAGTAGAGAAAAATCTATAGTAATATTTGCTGAATTGCAAAAGTAGAGAAAAATCTATAGTAATATTTCCTGAATTACATAAAAATAAATCCTAATTAATTAAATTTAGAGTATAATTAGATTATTTCGTGTATAATACAAAATGCGAAAAAAATTATAATTAATCTTAAAAAATCTGAAATTTTCCAGGAAACAGTTGACTCAACACTGGCTACACTGCAGGATGTCGTCTGTATAACTAAGGCTTAAAATACTAACTGGTAACTTGTCATTAAATGAATGTAATAATTCGAGCTAATAAAGCGTATTTCAACATTTTATTCTTATCCTATATTTTATGTAATATAATCCTATGTTTTAAGTAATATATCGTGAATTCTCCTTCCAAACGATACATAACATCGGAAACTAATAACACTACAAATATTATAAAACTTTTGTCACTTTGCATCTTATGGCAACTTCTACATAACATACAGATGACGTCACGGACAACAACCAATCAAAGGTAAGGCTGCTGGCCAATGAGAGTCTATATTTTTCCCGCTAATAAAGTCATGTGACGAAGCAGTTCTTCTCTTTATGCGTTGCTGTTGAGATTTCGCCCAAATGGTGTGAGAAACAACTTTCAATAGTGGAAGCCAGCACTAACGGCTGTTTTGATAATGTTTCTCTATAAAAGGAACTTAAATGACGAATCATAAATAAAACTTTTCATGCTACAAAATCCTCCATTTGAATACTAATTAAATTCAAATCACGAGTTTGAGTCTGCTATGTCAGTATAAATACTATAGTTATTTCCTCATTCTTTCTTTTTATTTTCTGAGGAACGAGAATTCCTTAAACATATTGTGAGATTAGATCACGCCTTTTTTTATTAGCATTTCTTTAAAAGTAATTATACTAATAAATCAGTGATAACTGTTCCATTCAGTACATAATCCCTTTCAATGGTTTCCATTAAACCTCGTTAAAACGTTAAAAATATTGATTATAGTCTTAAAGCTCTCATAGCTAAAGCGTTTCAGTCATCTCTCGTGATTTTCAGAGCAGGGGTTTTCATCAGCAGCTCATAAAGGCGAGGAACACCCTCATAGCAAAAAAAATCCTGTCTCTCATTGGCTGTTTCGTTTTGAACTTTCATTGGTAGAAGCCTGCTTCACTACCACTGGTTTTATGAGTGAATACGACAGGGGCAAAAGTAAAGAAAAATCTATTGTAATATTCGCTGAATTACATCAAAATCATAATTGAATCAAATTTAGATTGTAACTAAATTATTACGCTTATAATAGTGACAATACGCTAGAAAATTATAATTAATCTTATAAAATCTGCAATTTGCAAGGAAATAATTCACTTTACACTGGATACCAGGCAGGATGTCGTCTGCATAACCAAGGCTTAAAATAGTAACTGGTTACTTATCATTAAATGAATGTAATAATACGAGCTGATAAAGCGTATTTAAAAATTTTACTCTTATCCTATAATCAAAGTAATATATTCTAAATTCTCCCACCAAACGATACATAAGACCTGAAACCAATAACAGTATAAATATTGTAAAACTTTCGTTCTTTAGCATCTTATGGCAATTTCTACATACCAGATGACGTCACGGACAAAACAAGCCAATCAGAGTTAAGGCTGTTGGCCAATGAGAGGACGTATTTTTCCCGCCAATAAATCATGACACGAAGTAGTTCCTCTCTTTATGCGTTGCTGTTGAACTTTTGCCCAAATAGTGTCAGGCACGACTTTCAAATGCTCTAGCTAGGATGGCTTGAAATTATCATATAGGATGGATCGAGGTTTAAGCAAGCTAGCACAAACATATGTTTTGATGCTGTTTCTCTATAAATGTAAGTTGAATGTTAAATCATTAATAAGAATGCTCAAAGCGCAATATCAATTTGAATACTAAATTCAAATCACGAGCCTGTCTCCTTGGTAGTACCGGAAATTAAGTTCATATACTATTTTTGTCACTTACCGAGTGGTTTTATACCAACGAAATTAAAAGTTTAACAGATTATACAATATATTCCATATAAAAACATTATTTTGCTACCTATAAATCATTTATTTTATTACCTTTACAGGTAAATGCCACCCCCAAAAAAACCTAATATATAAGTAAATAACTCTTAATTTCGGGAGCCATTCGAACAGAGTTCACGAACTGCAGTTCATAAATGCTAGGAACGCCATATGGGGAGAATCTCTTTCCTCTGATTGGCTGCACATCCCCAGCAGTGATTGGTTGATCCATTACTTACTAACTATATTTTATAAATGGAGGTTATGTGGGTAAAAAAAAAAAGTCATAAATTTTTTTACATATTTACTGAATTACATGAAATGAACCATTGTTTTATAATATAAAAACTTAACATTAAAATATAAAGAATACGAAATACATTGTATGAGCATGTAAAAATTTATTTACATAGAAAAATATATTGTTAACGCAGGAAAAATTATTTACACTATAAAAGTATCCAAGAAGTACTTTTTCAGTTGGCGTGTTATAGCAACAGCATGACATAGTAGAGCATGAAGTTACAGCTATCGTATGGAACACGAACACTTACAAGTCAGGTTTAAGAGTTAATGGCAAATAAGAAATCAGATATTTAGTGCATCGGCTCAAATGGCCTTAAATTCTTTCAAACTTTCTAGCTATGGCGTCTTTGAGGATTAAGTCATTATTTTAAAGGGAATTCGATTATTCCTGAACCTAATTCAGACATATACTTATATATACTTACCCTTTATTTTATTTATGATTTTATGAAAGGAATTTAAACATGAAATCATTCATGATTCTTCTATTTAAATACAGAATACAATTGTGACTGTATGGCAGTTCAGTTAGTAGAATGAATCACCCTACTACTTAAGCTATTAGCAGGATGATTCATCCTACTACCAGTGTCTTAAGTAAGTTGAGTTATACTACTATTTATGTCACTTACTCCATCATTTTGCTTTATGCATTTAATAATTAATTCCCTTCTATATACAAGAAAATTTAATAAACATCTCTAAATGAATCGCATAACTAGACTTAGGAGAATGACCCCAAAACTTAATTTACCTTAAAGAGCAAACCACCCCCACCCCACGCCCCCCTCCCCAACTTCTTGTAACAGCAGGTATATAACCCTGGAACACCCTCATGGAAATTCTTGACTCACAATATAGACAATTAGCTACAAATGGTGTAGTCTCTATGCGAATACTCCACTAATTACATTACAAGTTAATTAATCCTATGAAAACTATACAGTCTTTTAAGAAAAAGAGAAGTAATTGCATTAGTCTTAACGCATCCCAAATTTTGAAATACTAACTGATTACTCTTCAGAAAATGGATATAATATTTTGAGCAGATAAAGTTTATTCTATCACTTTTGTTTACTTTTAAATCCTATGAATATGTCCAACATTCTTCCGATAACAAATATACAATGCGAAGTTCCTATCAACTTAGACAAATAATATAACGTTTATCTCTAGGTGTATGATGGCAACGAAAACGTGGACGCCTGAGGAGTACGCACCTTGAACGACCAATCAGGGTTAAAACAATGATTAACGCTGTCAGGAATTAACTTAGTAGTTTACCAGCACAGGTTCTTGCTCCCAGAGCGGCCCAAAACAGATGACGCTTCTGTAAAGAGAGAAAAAAAAATTGTTGATTGAAAATAAAAATAGAAATAGATGAGGAGAGTTAAAAATCCTGTTCAAGACTTATTAACACATCAGTATGAGATAAGATATGACAGCAAAAAGTCTTGGTTTAGTTGCTTAGAACCAGGAAGGGGCTGGAAAAGGTTCACTGATGGAGAGATACGACGGAACTGATCAAAATAAAAGTTCAAATAGATACTTGGGTCAAAGGTTGGGCTGTTTGCGCTTTATGGCAATACCTACATAATATTCAGCGTGCCATCACTACAGCAGCTTGAGTAGTAAACACATGCACCCACCAATCAGGGTTGAGGCTGACAGCCAATGAGAAGACAGATATTTTGCCGCTTTTTTCAAATGATTTTAAGAGCCGCGAGAAACGTCTTTCAAACGCTCTAGCTCTGGAGGCTTTGAGAATTAAATCACTTGTTTATTTTTTTGTTACTGAAATCGATAATTCCTTCAGCTATACCGAGATACATGCATGCAGATTTATAATGACGTTTCTATAAACAAAATTTGCATACTTAAAATACGAAATGCAGTTAGTAGGATGAATCATCCTACTCCTTATATCACTAACTGCACCGTTTTGCCTAAACTTAATCAATTATCTGATATTAAATCCAATTCCTCATAAAAGGTACATCGATTTAACACCTGTGAAAAATCAATATTTCCAATAGTTCAAGCAAAAGATTGTTAAAATCTTAAAATTAATGATTACTGCCTCAATCCCTTCCCCCCCACCTCCCATAGCTAGGGCGATTCAAAGACGTCTCTCCTGCTTTATTTATTTATTATTATTATTATTTTTTTTTTTTGTGGGGGGGGGGGGGGGGGCGGATTCGAGGAGGCTCTCTGTATAAACGCGAGGAACACCCATTTGGCGAGAAACTCCTGTCCTCTCATTGGCTGCATTGTCCTCGGATGCGATTGGTGGATGCATTCTTTACTAATACCTGCTTTATGAATAAATGCAGCTTAAAAAAACTGTACAACATCTTTAATATCATGCTCAATCACTAAAGGACATCTAAATCACGGCTTTTTTAGGTAAAACCCCAAAATTGAATTATCTTCATTATAATTTAGATCATGTAAGAAGCACAACAAATCCAATCACAACAGTCATGAAAGTTATAGGTAACAACTGGTCTAACTCTGGTTACACTTGAAAGCGTGTTATCCAAAGCCAAGGTTTAACATGTTACCTGTTAACTCTTCAATAAAATCAATGTGTTAATTAAAACAGATAAAGAGCTTTTCGCAGCTATAATATCCTCCTAAGTCTTTTGATGAGAGATATGTGAGACGTAAAACTAATATTTAATAGAAATCCGGATTAAACGTTTGCCTATTAGTACTTAATGATATTAATATAAAGCATGCCATTAGAGGTCGAGTGGTGAACACGTGCTAAAAACAATTAGGATTGGACCTCACAGCCAAGTAATTATTCTGCGTCGCTGCTCGAATGGCAATATCACGAG
Organism: Macrobrachium nipponense; assembly: GCF_015104395.2. Taxonomy (NCBI): domain Eukaryota; kingdom Metazoa; phylum Arthropoda; class Malacostraca; order Decapoda; family Palaemonidae; genus Macrobrachium; species Macrobrachium nipponense. The sequence goes on from NC_061107.1 coordinate 2,134,535, forward strand.
TAAATTCTTGTTTTCGTTTTATGGGAAATCAAATCTAAAATTCTTGCATTTAGTTCTGAGATACAATTACAGCTTTTTTTAACTAACGTTTCTGTAAAAGGAATTGAAGTATTAAATCATCAAGAACCACTGGAATATCAAATGCAAATTGTGTCTATCTCTGCGTAGTTTGTAGGATGAATCATCCCACTACTTTTGAAAAATAGCTAATAAATCATAAAAAATTCAATTAAATTCCAAATAAAACTATTAATTAAACAACTGTAAACAAATATTTTCAATTCTTTAATCACAGCTCGTTAAAAACAAAAATTAACCTTAGATCTTTTGAAACATGTCTCTAAGCCATTCGATTTCAGGTTTTTTAAACAGCAGCCCATCATCGCTTGGTACACCAACATGGCGGGAAATTCCTGTCCTCCCATTGGATGTATCACCCCTCGCCAGTAGCAGTGATTGGTTTCATGAATGGAGACAGCTGGGTATAATAAGCTGTATGGTATCTACATGAATATTCAAAGAATTGTGTCATATATCACTCTTTTATTAAAGAAAAGCTGAATTAGTTAAAAAATAGATTTAAAATAATAACTGTTAAGTCTTCATTAATAGGAATGCAATATTTAACTCTAATAATGTATGTTTTAGGTTTAATTTTTATTCTGGATTCCCATAAGCAGGTTTGAAAGAATTCTGATAACACATACGGATGAGGTAAACCTAATATTGGAACTTAAGAAGCAGATATTCCTCGCCGAAAGTATATAACGTAGGGTTTGCCTCGTATTTATGCACTGCTGTTTCGTAAGCGGGGTCTTTAACCAGATGAATGAAATGACCGGCATAGGCAATTTCTGTCATAACAATAAACCACAGCTAGTAAATCAGTGCACATAATGGAGGAAGGATCTATCCTAACGTTCAACAAAAGTCCCCATAAATTTGTACATCTGATAGCCAGAGTGAATTCTTGACTCCTCGATTTCTAACTGTTTTAGGATACGCTTTTCGGTGAAATAACGAAATCTGTAGCAGAGCTCCCAGCTTACCTTCTGTGGAATGGCTTTCGGTGGAAAACTGATAAGATTCATGTGGAGATCGATAAGGTGACTTTCCCGTGCTTAACTTCCACTCATCTCCACTCATCTCCAGCCTCCTCACTTGGCTGACCAGCTTACTGAACTCTTCGGCTAAAGCAGGTCATGTGGGTCACGTGAACTCAGAAATTCATTCCCTTCAAGAAAAATATAAAAATTGATCAGAACTCTTTAAAATGTCTGAAAGGAAAATATAATATGAAAAAAATAATATATTTGTTAGGCTTGGTAGAATAAAATAGAATACATAAATTGATTCAATTTCTTAATATTTTTCAGAGCTCCTAAAAATGTCTGAAATTAAAATATAATATGAAAAAGTAATATATTTGTTTGGGTGGGCTGAAATAAAATAGATGACATAATTTGATTAAATTTCTTAATATTATTCAGAACTCTTAAAAATGTCTGAAAGGAAAATATAATATGAAAAGTAATATATTTGTTTGGTTTGGCTGAAATAAAATAGAATACATAAGTTGATTCAATTTCTTAATATTTTTCAGAACTCTTAAAAAGTCTGAAATGAAAATATAATATGAAAAAGTAATATGTTTGTTTGGTTGGGCTGAAATGAAATAGAATACATAAGTTGATTAAATTTCTTAATGTTTTTCAGAACTCTTAAAAATGTCTGAAAGGAAAATATAATATGAAAAAGTGATATATTTGTTTGGCTGGGCTGAAATAAAATAGAATACATAAGTTGATTAAATTTAGTGATATTTTTGGTTTTCCAGAAACACATCTTTAGTAAAAACTGTCAGCAGAAGTCACCGCCTTCGTTAGCAGCTTTTTATTCTTATATTTTTTAAACGAGGCTGAAAACGTATCCAGGATAAGAGGTCATTAAAAATCGGATTATTATATAATGCGGCAGATATGACTGAAGAGACCAAGTTTCCTGAAACTTTAATTCTGAGCCAACAAAGGCTAAACTCGTTTTAAAGAAGGGCTCCACAAAATAGTCTCCTAATTATCAAGAGTTTTCTCTCCCCTGATCATATTCACGACAGGAAAAAAATTGTCGTATAAACGGCGAAGATACAAGATACGAGAAAGTTGGCTTAAACATTTGATAACAAAAATGTTGCCAGAAGCTTGACCAAACAGGATCAGGGATAAGTCTGCAAAAGTAATTTGACAGGCGAAGAAGCGCATACGCAGACTTTGATGTTGCGCATTGCTGAAGAAGCACAATTAATCTATTATAAGCTGTTTTGAAAGCCAACAATATTTCGCTTCATCCTTTCATCTTGATAAAATTATACTGAAAAGTTGGTCCATTATCTCGAGAATGAGATTAAGTCATGAAAGCCCATTGTTGCAATAAAGTGAAATGATCAAAGAAAATATAAATTACATATGAATATACTTAAGAGACTCAAAATAAAACACATTGCAAACAACAGCCGTGGTCTGATACTTACAAGAAGATATGTCAATTTACTTGCCATAACTTAACCTAACCTAACTTAGGAAGTCCTTCATATCTCTCTCTCAAAATATAATTACTCATGACAAGTTAAGATAGGTTTCGTTTGATCATATTTCGAAAAAATAATAAATAAATAAAACTTTAATTCGCTCGTACCTGATAGGAACTTTGTAGGCTACAGGAGACTGAATAGGTCCAAATGAAGCGCTTTCGGGTAGAATATCCTCCTGGGCCGAAAATAACACATATCTGTAATTTGAACAAAACATGCGTATGTACCTCATTTAATAAAGCTTTCTCTAGGTTGTCTGAGTTTACGTTCATACAAAAGAAAGTAGGGAATGAAATGCTATGAATAAAATAGCACTGAATGATCTACAGCAGGAGTTCGGCAAGTTTTCGAGATAATCAATCATAATCTCCTCGTTTCTGTAACTCCGACCCGGCCAGAGAACTCAAAGTATCGGTCTCGCCGCTGATATCACTGCTTTCCAGGATCTGGAAATCATTTATACCATTCCCTCATCAATTGTAGCAGCCTAGCGGAAAGCCGTTAAAGGGTACTCGGTGTTCCAGCATAGACAAAGAGAGAGAGACACACACGTACACACTCGCATGCCTCTGCCAAGCGCTTTACCGGAGTCATTTGAGGACGGGGTTGCCTCCAGCAGTTTCTGTTTCAGAGAGAGTTTATGATAATTGTGGCTCGTACCGTTTCGTTTCCATGGCCCGTATCGCAGGATCAATGTGCTCGTTCCAATGTAATGAGTTTCTGGGTTCGAAATTGATTCTTGCCTAATTGCCTCCAGAATGGATGGGATAATGACGCTGGAATAATTCTCAGCTCCATAATGAAAACGGGTATACAACACGCTCGGAAGGCTGAAGTTTGGATTACTCTTTTACAGGAATTTCTCGTCACGTTTTGATGATGACCCTTGGTTGGTGGGTACCTTGGGAGTTGGGTATTCTCACCAAAATGTTCTTCACCTCGACTAAATATTTATGATGTAGAGGAAACAAGGACTTATCCAATTGTTTATATAATTTTCCTCGATGGAAATGAAAAAAAAAAAATAAAAAAAAAAAAAAAAAAAAAAAAAAAAAAAAAAAAAAAAAGAATTCGTCAGCCTTGTGATAAAACTAATCTCAAATACTTTCCCATGTGTAGTCCTTTAAAATAATTTCTTCGAAACTTTGTGAATTGTATATATAATACCACCTTTATCTAATTTTAAACTGCTTGAACATAAAAATTAATAATTCCTTTGTGAACATTTATCAAAATATAATCATCTTGGCTTTGCGCCTACTTTGTGTGAATTTATATTTGTGTGTGATATTCATCCATGAATATAATACCTTGGGCTGATCTGAATGCAACTATCGACACTTTGATGTTATCAAGAATGTGTCCTCCTTTTGTTTGCATAGTGGCATTCGCATATTACGTTGGGTGTGAGATTCGTTTCCTTAAACCGACCCAAGGTAAAGTATTTGTACGGCTTTATACCGAATACAACTAATATGATTAATGACTGTGTTTTATCGACTTTTATATGGAATACAACTAATATGTGTTTTATTAGTTTTTTTACGGAATACAACTATATCATTAACACGTTTGGTAGAAAATATTTACAAAAGTTGTGCTTGCACCTAATAATAACCAAAAATAATGGAAGTCTATTTTACTCTTAATACATACTTCAATAAAGTTCTAGTCAAAAGAAACTTTTACTGTACAAGTGAATGTACATAATTATTCAAACAAGATGAATGTTTTTCCAGTTTTATTCAGCATTTCGAGAGCTACGCATTACTCTAAAATATTTTCGTGATGTGAATCATACATGAATACAATTTTCATATTTTTTCAAAAGTTATTTGTGGTTTAGGAAGAACCGATATAGTACGTACTAGTTGTGCGGAATTAGTAGTGCTGAATAGTTAGAATAGCTGGCAATCGAACAAGGGACCAGTAGCTGAAGCCAAATAGTAATACTAGTAGAATTAGTTATGGTGTTAGTTATAATAGCATTATTACAAGTAGCTGCATTGAAGTCACATTGGAATATTCAGGTTTAGAAGTAGCGTTTGTTTATCTTGCTACTTTATCAGTTATGTTTATCCAAATCTAAAACATTTTCTCCCTTCACATTTGTTTTGAAAAAAAAAAAAAAATACTCATATCTGTATCCTTCAATTTTTAAGTTAAGAACTAAATTCTCACTAGATAAGAAATTCACAAGGAACAAGGAACAAGGAACAAGGAACAAGGAACGCTAATTGTCTGCTGTTGGGAAATGAGACATAATCATCGGGATTCATGTAGCGCTGGTCATTCAACAGCTAATCCTCATTGCTGATAAGTATAAAGAGAGATATTTTATTTATTTTTTAATTTTTTAAATGGACAATTTTTACAACGTTGATGTCATATGAGAACAAATCATCTCTCCTTTTTAGGTCTGTCTGTCTGTCTGTCTGTCTGTCTGTCTGTCTCTTTCTCTATAATCATTAAATCATTAAAAGGTATAAGTCAAATGTCACATTGGAACCAATTTATCTCTCTCTCTCTCTCTCTCTCTCTCTCTCTCTCTCTCTCTCTCTCTCTCTCTCTAGTATATATATATATATATATATATATATATATATATATATATATATATATATATATATATATATATATATATATATATATATATATATATGATATATATATATAGAGAGAGAGAGAGAGAGAGAGAGAGAGAGAGAGAGAGAGATAAATTGGTTCCAATGTGACATTTGACTATATATATATATATATATATATATATATATATATATATATATATATATATATATATATATATCGAACTACAAATGTCCTTTAATATCTAATTCGCTCTACCTCGGAATCAATATATTTTCATATATGCTTAACCGAGGGGGGATTTATTAAGCGATAATAGAATTGGCGATCGACAGGCGCGAACCAGCGACCTCTCAATTCTAGGACTGGCAGTGAAAGGTTATGGATATATCTCGGTACATTCCTGGCATAACACAATGATATATGCTAGACCAGTAGAGAATCATGGGGAAGGTATCAACCCACGCTATTTCACCCCACTTCTACGGGTCGTCAGACTTCTCTCCTCTCCATTATAACCGAAGGGTTTACGTTACTAGTTAGGTAGGGCAAATCCTCTGAGTCTTCATTACACAAGTGCCATCCTCCTTTCGTCGGACCAAAAAAGATTGAACTATGAACTCCTGCTATTTCTGTAGTAAGAAAACGGCGTCCCTAAACAAGAGAGCTCCCCGAGGAGCTGCTTAAACAGGCCACTGCAGAAGGTCTTGTAAACAAATCTCCAAGGTTTTTAAAGTGGGCTATCAGGCGTCCCTTGATATCTCCAGTATCTAAACATAACTAGGGATATAAATGGCATTCATGCAGTTTTATTGAGTAAAAATATCACAAATTTGAAAAGTAATTCTGCTGACCATTCTACGCAGCATGCAGGAATAAATAATGGCCAACTCTATATGGATGAATGAGGGATTTGAATAATGGAAGAAAAATAGCGTATGATTCAAACACAGACTAGAAGTAGGAACGGATAGGGATGTCCAGTAGTGCAGTTCTTCCATCTGCAAGGATAATCAGTGGTTGCTGGTTTATTGGTACGGGTATGTGTTGAGGATAGATGACGAGGAGGGAGTGAAGAGGGCTTGGAAGGAACCTGACAGAGGAAGAAGATCGAGAGGGAGACAGAGAATGAGATGGCGACATAAAGTGGGGGGAGATATGGAGGGAAGAGGTTTGGTGGGGGATGATGCCTTTGATAGAACCCAGTGGAGGAGGAGAAGGCGCAACAGGCAACCGACCCCTTAATGTAGGGATAACGGTGTGAAAGAAGAAGAAGAAGAAGAAGAAGAAGAAGAAGAAGAAGAAGATGAAGAAGGTTTATTGGAAAGAGGAATAAATATAAAACGGCTGGGGGATTAGATAATTTAGTAGAGCAAACGAAAAGCCCTTAAAATTCATTTGAAAAATACACTCAGGCGAATCCAATGGAGAGATAAAAAAGGGAGAGTGAAGGATATTGGAAAATACTCGAGTAACATTGGTGGAAACAGAGAAATGATATTGTAGTGAATTTTAGAAGTGAAGGAAAAATGATTTTATCTGAGAATGAAAAAATACCACTACATAAGAAGTCTTCATTCGCATAATACACTTCACGTAAAGAAATGCAATGCGAAGAAAATAAAGATTATTCTTAAAATATTTTAAACACTTTAGGATTTTTGAAGTAAAAGTCAGAAATGAGAACAAATTTTAATGAGGGTATTGTAAACCTATACAAAAAACTCTAGTAGTGACTTGAGTTTATGAAAATCTGATAAATAAATAAATAAATACATTTTTGTAATGAAAGCACGAAAGGTTAGCAACAGAGATATCTACTCTGAAGGTTTCTAATATAATCAAAATAAAAGGTAAGGTGAATGTGAAATGCAGAATACGCGATTCTAATGAGTCTGCAAAATTCATTTGAAAAGTTGGAAATCGCCTGTAATGAAATACATATGACAGGCAAAAGAAATTAGGCTGATTTAGTTCACCCTATACATGTGGTAATTATAATGGCAGATATTGTCTTGTACAGATCCGAAAATACCAGAAAGAGGGAACTATAGTAGATTCACATCAACCGTGCATTTAATGTCTAGGCCAGTCCCAAACGTCGCTCCTGATTGGCTGTTGATAAGCCAATCACAGGGCTGGAAACTCAGTCTCTCGAGTGAGTTCACATGGATAGGATCTATGCTCCATCTCTCTTGAGGGATTCTTTCAAAAGTATCCCTCAGGAGAGGTGGTACATCCATCCTGCCTATGTCAACTCTCTCGAGAGACTGAGAGTTTCCAGCACTGTGATTGGCTTATCAACAGCAAATCAGGCGCGAAGTAAGGGATTGGCCTAGACATCAAATGCGCGGTTGATGTGAATCTACTATACCTAGAATGGAAACGAGATTCTCGAACTGTTCGATGTATAAAAGTAAACAACTAAAGTTACGAGGCTGCAAACACTGACCAGAACTTAATAAAAACATAAGGCAAAAACCTACAATCGCATCACCAAGTTCGGTTACTCAGACGTTAAGAAAAGTATGCGACCGAGGAAGGAGAAAATATCTTGAGTAGATTAGTGTTTCCACGTCACTAATGCTCTGGGAAAAAAATAACACTACGCCTGGAAAATGGATTCAGAAGTTTCAACACAAAAAAAATGAATGTCACAGTGATTTGAAGGATTAAACTGGATACAAAGTAATCCAAATGTATCGGAAAAGCGTCGACAAGTCAATGGAAATGGAATATACGAGCAGAAACGAAGCGAGGTTTATGATTTACAAAACGACATCCCTTAAAATGGAAGGTGTGAGATTAGAGATAGGTATGCATGAGAAGTGAACGTTTTGAAGAGGAAATGATGGCCAGAAGAACATTTGCATATCAGATAAACATTAGATAGTCCTTCGAAATGACTCTTGGAATATAATATATAAAAAAATATCACTTTTATGAACCGAAAAAAATGCAATCTTTGTCAGTCCAATACGATATTTCCAATCAATGCCTTTGCCCATAAACGATGAAAAGTAGCACCTGTTGAAGGTAATCCCCAGAAATAGAGCAATATAAAATGAATAGCTGTAATGTTGTGGGAAAGAATGTCTCCTTTCATATCAAATATTATGTGGTAACTGCCTTTGACAAATGGCCGATACTTCGAGGAATGGTTAAAAACTGGCATAGAATTTGGGTATATCCCCCCCCCCCCGCCCACGTCCCCCCCCCCCTCCCCACAATAAAAACCGAGTCTCGAGTACTGTGGAAAAAGAGGAGGTAACAATTAAACATCGTCCACTGGTTATTTGTATACAGAAAGCCAGTGTTGGTTCGAGCTTAGTTTTAGCATTCATGGGATAAGTCAAAATGATACAAAAGTTGAGCTCACCAATAAAGCGAGGAACAATAGATGAAAGTAAACAAAATACCCAGTGAGAGTACACGGAGTGAGTTAACGAAAAAAAAGAGAAAACAAACAGGAAGTGTATAAAAATAAAACGGGGTAAAATGTGTGATTTACAAACGCCTGGATTTCATAAATGAATGCGTTACAATAGTACTGTAGGTATATACGTTTGGATATCGCAAAACTAAACCATGTGATACAAAAGTTTAACGAAATGCCATTTTTCCACAACGCTTGTTGCTTCTGGTTTGTGCGTTTTCATGCTGCAAAGGAGACATTATATACTTTTACTGACGCTTCCGTGACCAATAGCAATTATTTCTGAATTTCAGATCCAGTGGGAACTATTTTTCGTCGTTTTCAAATAGGTCGGACTTTCTTTTATTCTATATGATGCCCAAACCATCACTATTTATCTTGTGGCGTCATTTTATTATTATTAGTATTATTATTATTATTATTATTATATATTATATATATATATATATATATATATATATATATATATATATATATATATATATATATATATATATATATATATATATATATATATATATATATATATATATATATGCATACATACGTAAATGTATACAACAACAACCAGTCAGTTACAATAGACTGAACTGATATCCTTACTGGTACATGTACGTACACCAAAAAAAGCCGCAACAGATTATTTCTTGACTCCAGTACATTCGACATCTCCATCCCAGCGGCAGAAATGGTTTTCGTTGTGAGAAATCACTCCAAAGAGCGTTCAGTTCCCAGCGCTCCAGCGAGAGGCTTCACCTCAAGGAACGATAGAGACGAGAATTCTGTCAACACAACCAGGACTTCGATCATTAAGGGGAAAGCAAAGGAACTGTCATACGCATCTTGTGTGAAAAATGTATACAATAGAGAACTCAAGTTACTTAGCTAATGGCACACGGCAAGCGGTCTTTGAGCAGTCAGTTGCCAGACGCTGCAGGTGGATAGGAAAATGGAAATATATAGATCTCACTTTCTTCCTACTTATATCGATATCTTTAGCTTTCGTTGCATTGTAGTTCGAAGGATATTTCCCATTTCTCTCTAGCTTTTCACAAAGTCGTTAATCACAATGGACGCTTATAATGTGTTATGAAATCATCTGCCGAGAATATGCGAATTCCAAAGACGTCGACCTTTGGGCGAACTCAGAATATTTTTCGTGGCGGACGACCTTTGTTTGATTGATAGGTGCTTAGTCATTATTATTATTATTATTATATTATTATTATTATTATTATTATTATTATTATTATTATTATTATTATTTATTGGAATCAGATCCTCTCTCAAACAGGTATTATTGAAAGATATTGTTGCATCAGCTGCATTTAACTTGTAAATAGTCTTCTAAAATTTTATTACAAAAATAGAGAAGTCTATTTACAAGTTAAATGCAGCCGATACAGCAATATATTTCAGTATTATTATTATTATTATTATTATTATTATTATTATTATTATTTCAGTAGATGACACCTATTCACACGGAACAAGCACACCATAGTGGCCATTGACTTGAAATTCAAGCTTCCAAAGAACGTTCGTTTCAACCTCCAACCGCAAAAGACCCCCCAACACTGCAACAGTAACTGATCTGATACAAAACCTTTGATTTTTCATTGCCCTGGGGGAGACGCGAACCCGCGACATCTGAGTAACATACCACGACACCAAACATTCTATCAGCAGACCAGTCGCCCATCACCACCTACCCAACCGACCACATATCACCACATACTAGAGAACCCAAAGATGATGTATTTGTTGCCTGTGATTAAGCCGGCGTTATGGCAGCACGAGTTCTTGCTTACGGGGCAGTCCGGAGTCATCTGACGATTAGAAGTGATACAATTGGTCATGCATACAATGAGTTAGATTAATGGTTTAGAAGTGTAATTGTGGTCAAATGACATGAACAGCAGGAGACTAGAAGCCCCATTAAACGCTCAGTTGCCCGTCACCAAGAGAGAAGGAATGATAGTAGCAAGTCCTGTCGAGACGTCTATTGCAAGTATAGAAAAAGGAAGAAATGTAACGAACGAGACTCGAGAAAGTGAAACAATCTATGGTAGTTCCAATCGATGAAATGGCCACTCAGAGAGACATACAGACAGACAGACAGGCTGGTATAAAGACCAAAAGGGACAAATAAGCAATGGTCAGTTTTAAAATTCTCAAATAAGTTAGTCTCGAGCTGTGTGCATATGCGTGTGTGCGCGTGTATGTATGTATTCTAGATGTGTAAACATTTATGCACGCGTTAATATGTAGGTAAATAGACCCATCATTTCCTATATGTTTATTCATTTCCCGTGGGGAACTAATTCCTCTGATTCCTCGAAGATCCTACGTCGTTTCGTGGCCTCCGAGAGCAAACCGTTATCATTTCCTCGTCACAGCCTTTGACAGTAAAGATCTCTTGTCGTCTCTTATCGGATGAGGCCGCTTGATCCAACCCCTTCCTTGTCCTCGATCTCCGGTTCTCCTTTCATATTCTCTTTTAGTTTCGTGACTTAATGTTTTATTAGCGTTTGAATGTCAAGAAAAATAGCCATAGATATTACAAATGTATCAAGTAATGTTTTTTTACTTATTATCCTCTTCATCTCTTGTACTTCGCTCACGTTAATAATTACTCTCTTCTCCGTCGATTCATGTATAATGTGTTTATGTTTATTCTCCTTTTGTTACTCGTGTAATCTCCATCATGTTCTATTTCTCGTTGTCTGGAAACATAAGACTGTCGCGAAGCCAATTGTTATTTCTTACGACCAGCAAAGGCCTGTGTTTGTTTCTGGTCGCTGGCTCCGACCCCAAATTGGATTCAATATCTCCTTCCCAGTGGCTCTTTGACCGTGAAGTAAACAACTCCTTTTATTGTTTTTATGTCGGAGGTTTCCTTCTCCCTCACTTTGTTTATGCTATTTCACGTTGATCTCATTCATGGGCCAGGCTTCTTTCTTTGAGGTTTTGGCAGTGATGGCAGAAAGTCGCTGTGTTAGGAATCCCCTGACGTATCAAAGTATATTCCGTCCAGATATGCATTGCAAGAAAGGTTAATATAATAGTCATTTTAAGGCTCACATCATGATGCCAAGGTTAAAGTATCTAATCTCTTTTGACTTGTGACTGCAGAGATATTTCACGGAGAATTATACTACTCCATGTTAAGTGGAATTTCAATTTTTAATATGCTGAACGTTTTCTGAATTGCAAGTGACTTTCTAAGGGTTCTCCTCAAATATAGGGAAGAGATAAGTTGTTCTTTCACCTGATATTCATGCAACCGAGTAGCCAAACTTTTCTGTGATTACCACAAGATGCTTGAAGTTATTGTTGGAAACAAAACCGTAATCAAATGCAGGGAATTATCGTCCGAAAACGTAAGAATGTCGGCAGTTCGAATTTCGTCGTAAAATGTGCGAAATTTCCAAAAAAAAAAAAAAAAAAAAACTATATTTTCTGGGAGTGATTTCTGGAAAAGTGGCCGTAATCACTTTCGCGTCACTTTTCGATTGGCAAACGGCGACTGTTAAGAGCGTTTAAAAAAGCTATACATTTTGCGCAGTCTTTTAAAAAATGTCAGTTTTCTATTTCAATTGTGAGGTAAACTGGTCGTGAAAGCTGACCCCAGAACGAGAGTTAATCGTGTTGCTAACCGTTAAGCCTTTTCAGATTCGGTTTTGTTCGAGAAGCCTAAGCCTATATTCTACCCGTGTTAATTCCACGGTGACGTTCATGCTACTCGATAAATCCAATTTCTCAGGGCAAACGCGCTGTTACTTTCAAAACTAAAATTGCTATTGCATGCCTCTAAAATATTTCTCGGTATTTCTGTTCGTTGGTAGCACGAATATATATCTTTGGTTAAGAGAATATACACACATATATATATATATATATATATATATATATATATATATATATATATATATATATATATATACTATATATATATATATATATATATATATATATATATATATATGTATATATATATGTATAATATATATACATATATATATATATATATATATATATATATATATATATATATATATATATATACTATATATATATATATATATATATATATATATATATATATATATATATATATATATATATATATATATATATATATATATATATATATATATATATATATATATATATATATATATATATATATATATATATGATGAATAACTTGATCACGAAGTATATAAAACGTGATGCTATGTATAAATAAAGGTTTTTTGCCACGAAAGAAGAAAATGAAAAAGCGAGATAGCCAAGTACTTTCGGTCCTGTTCGGACCCTTTAGTGAGGCAAACTGATTTTACAGAGAATAACATAGTCAAAAGAAAGCTTAATATACAAACTGACACTACAGATTAGCAAGCAATAAGGGCGATTTTCACTCTACAGAAGGGAGGAGTCGCCTGAGGGAAGCCACACCTTGAAGGATACACGCAGTAAACAAGTGATTTTCCCAGAAAACAGTACAATTTGAAAAAAACATGTGAGCATATACAATTTAATATCATGAATTTTTACACAAATTTTCCCCAAAATAAATTATTATTAATGAAAAGACGAAAGAAAATATAAATAAATATGTATATCGAACCAGAGAGAGAGAGAGAGAGAGAGAGAGAGAGAGAGAGAGAGGGAGAGAGAGAGAGAGAATGAAATAATAACTATATACATGTGGGACTAATTTATTAGTTGTTCATTTATTTTAAGGTCCTTCATAAACATCTTACAAATATATGAGTCCAAATGATACATTCCCAGACTAAGATTTAGGTTGTTTTTATTAGTGATTTGTATAATTGCCTATTCCAATAAATTTCTTGAAACATAATCATTAGATCTAGCAATTACCGAGGTATCATCCCCAATTAATACAATGAGATTTTTCACTCAGATGGATAAACAGTGCATTTGAAGTCTGGGCTGTTCTAACTGAATACATATGCTGCGTTAATCCGTTACACCCTAAATTTTTTACTGACTGACCAACGTAAAACGATGGGCAATCATTACAAGGAATTTTGTAAATGATGTTGTTATTTGTTACGGGACTATTCTTAATTAGCATATCTTTAATGGTATTGCTACTCTCGGTCGCAAGGCTGTTTTTGAGCATATTGATGCAATTTATTTTTAAAAGTATTTTTTTTTACAAAATAATTCAAAATGCGCACAGGCATTCAGACCTCAATACACTCACGCAAATACATGCATACATACATATATACATTTTATATATATATATATATATATATATATATATATATATATATATATATATATATATATATATATATATATATATATATATATATGATAATATATATATATATATATATATATATATATATATATATTATATATATATATATATATATATATATATATATATATATATATATAATTGAAGAGACACCATTCTTGGCTACACAGACGTGGCTTTATTTCCCCTTCCTCAATAAGCAGACATTCCACTTATCGAAGCCATTGCGGTGGAGATTCCACGTCCAAACTGGAGGACTTCGCTTCATGCGTGGTAATGTTTAGCCATCGCATTTCCAGCTGAATCCTCTGCGTGACATCTATCAGAAATGTGAAAGGGCTTAGGAAAGAGAGTGACGACTGAATATGATATTTTGGTTCTTATACATTTCATATTTTTGAAATGTGGGAATATTGGGGTATTGCATCTCAATGAATTCTCTGAAATCAGTGTTTTCTTAGTGATTCCAATTTCGTTCTTATTATTCTGTAAAGTTCAATGTAAATACACACACACACACACACACACACACACACACACACACACACATATATATATATATATATATATATATATATATATATATATATGTATATGTATATATATATATATATATATATATATATATATATAATATATATATATATATATATATTATATATATATGTGTGTGTGTGTGTGTGTGTGTGTGTGTGTGTGTGTGTCTGCGTATAACTGAATCACGAAAGTTTGGAACGTGATAAATACATAAATAAACGTATAAGCCACAAAGGAAAGTGAAACACTTGAGTAGCTCCAAGATCTTTCGACTCAACGTCCTTTACTCATCTGCTAAGTAAAGGACGTTGAGTCGAAAGATCTTGTAGCTACTCCGGTGCTTCACTTTCCATCGTGGCTTATACCTTTGTATATATGTGTGTGAGTATGTGTGTGGATATATTATCATATAAAGCCAGAGAGAGAGAGGAGAGAGAGAGATTTTGAGAGAGAGAGAGAGAGAGAGACCGACTCACTCGTCTACATGAATGTCAACTAGTCATCAAAACAGCGATTTCAAAGGAAGAATCGAAGGTACTGTATACCCAATGAATTATTCAACTACATTCACAAAGGAAATGCCATGAAGGGAGGCGACAGAACCAGAATAGGTGGGGGATTCTACTTTCTCCCTTTAATCTAACTTAAAAAGGATAGAACTTGAACGGTTCGTATTTCAAACTCTCGGGGGAAAAATGCAGAAATATCGACAAATTTTTTTTTCGAAAAAGTTC